>NW_006790574.1:841742-842819 GCF_000442215.2 Lipotes vexillifer
TCCCTGGTTAATAGGAAATGTGCTAAAGCACTTGGGTTCGTGCCAGAGAAAGATGGGGTGGTTTTTCAGAGTTTAAGTTCTAGAAATATCTTAGTCTTTAGCACCGCTGATAATTTCAAAGCTGGCCTGGAGGTGATATGACTGACACTGTCCTTTCACTCAGGATTCTTGAAAGAAAAAATAAGTTCCAAGTATTAGTATTCTTAAAAAAGAGATTTTACTAACTTATTGGGACCAAAGTTGAGTTATGTTAAAGAAAAGTGTTGTGTTCATTTTTAAAAGATGTAGAAGGAAGAACCAAGCAGCAATTATTTATAAAACACAACGTAAAGTTAGATTTGGGAATAATTCGGTTCATGTCATCATTGCAGACCAGAGTAACTAGACTATCCTGATCAAATTTACTGAGCAGTGCAGCATCCCATGTGGTGTTAGATTAATAGTACAGTAAAGGTAAATTTGTTTGACTGTCTTCTTCCCATTCTGTACATTTCCTATCTTTGTGCAAAAGATCTTACTGAAAGTTTAAAGCCGTCATTATTTGTTGCCATAAATATGTAGGTGTCAGTGCCAAAACGTCTGAGTAACTTCTTAAGCCTTTGGTCTAGGAGACTAGTATTTGTTCATATGCTTGTGTGAATGTATGTCTTAAATTATATGAACTGTTAAAGAGATACCACTGTATTGTGCTTTGGACATTTGAATTATTGTAAATACATGTGTTCTGCGACTTGATGTTCTCTTGTATTTGCCTATTTAAAAATATACATCTAAGATGTTTTATGTGATCTGATTTTGCTACTTTTGTGTTAAGAACCCTCTATAGCAAATACCTCTCCAAATTTCTTGTTACAGTACAGAGTTTATTTTTTTTTAAAGAGGGAAAAAGGCTCTAAAGTGTCCTACCCAGTTTATACCTTCTATATCACATTTTACTCTGATACCATTGTACATTTCAACCAGGTTTGGAAGATATTTAAGCTCTGATTTTGGAACATGTGAGAGCCCCGGAGACCTCCTCATTCCCATCCCTGCTGTGAGGTAATCGAGTACCCACTCTTTTTTTTTTTTTTTTTT
>NW_006790574.1:843121-857837 GCF_000442215.2 Lipotes vexillifer
GGACGCGCAGGCTCAGCGGCCATGGCTCACGGGCCCAGCCGGACCGCGGCACGAACCCGCGTCCCCTGCATCGGCAGGGGGACTCTCAGTCACTGCGCCACCAGGGAAGCCCCGAGTACCCACTCTTGACCTAGGTTTCCTCAGCTATGAAATGAAGATTTCAGACTAGGTGATGTCTAAGGTTTCTTCTACCCTGGAACTGATGACTTCCTGGTGGTCTTAGCTCCATTACAGACTTGGACTGGCTTTCTGAAAATATACCATATGCTGATGGAGGACAGGAATGGGATTAGGACAGACTAGTGTAGCACTGCCAAGCTCTGAGGGACTATGATTTTGGATCATCAAGTCAAGCTCCTTTCCTTTCTTAGGGATAAAGGAAACCCAGCGAGGGTTGTGGGTTGTCTGAGGCCACACAGTGAGTTAGTGACAGGGTTTCGAGGAGAGCTCAGTTTTGGGATTCTTCCTGGCGAAAATAAGAGGGTCAAAAAGTGGTTATTTTTAACTATGGGGACGGAGAAGGAGCCAAAGAAGGAGACAAAAGAGAGGTCAGAAAATGGCAAAGGAGAATGAATCAGGGATGTGTTGTCCCTGGGGCCAAGAGAAGAGAATTTTTAAAAGATGGAAGTAGGCAACAGTAACAAATATTTGGAGAACTGGAGAACCAGATGAGGAGGGAAGACTGACTTTGGCAGTGGAGGTTTTGGGGGAACTGGGTACTTGGTGACAGCTTGATAAGTGACAAGCCAGGCTCCCAGTGGCAGACGCTGGTCAGCTGGGGGTTAAGGAGTGGGTGATGTGTGCGTAGGGAATAGGATGTTAGCCACTGCTCAGTCGCGTTGACAATTCTTTATTGCCTGGTGTTATTTTTTTTTTTTATTTTTTGAGGTGGACCATTTTTAAAGTCTTTATTGAATTTGTTACAATATTGCTTCTGTTTTATGTTTTGGTTTTTGGCCCCGAGGCAGGTAGGATCTTAGCTCCCTGACCAAGGATCGAACCCGCACCCCGTGCATTGGAAGGCAAAATCTTAACCACTGGACCGCCAGGGAAGTCCCTGCCTCTGCCTTTTAAACACAGACCTCACCGGTTAGATAAGATCCTTCAGCCCCAAAGATAGAAAACATTTTTTTTTTATTTAATTTTTTTTTTTTGCCACGCTGTGCGGTTTGCGAGATCATATTAGTTCCCTGACCAGGGATCAAACCCGTGCCCCATGCATTGGGAGCCTGGGGTCTTCACCACTGCACCACCAGGGAAGTCCCTATAGGAAAACATTTTATTCCAGTTCCTGCCATTTAAGTAATTAGGAAGAATTCTATGATCTGTGTGACCTTTGAAATCATCACTCCTTTCATTGTTCATATTTGGAGAATCTCAGACTCAGAGATGCTGTGATTTGTTCAAGGTCACGAGGGAGTCTGTACACAAGGGAAAACTCTTTCGAACCACTGACACTCTCCAGCAAGGGGAGGGGCTGCCTCCAGGGACCGTGATGACCCCAATGCTGAGTGAAAGAGCCTGGCTGGCAGGGAGTTTGCAGAGGATCTCTGAATTCAACCTTTTCTCTAGGGTTCTTCAGCCCTCAAACCCTTGCTCCTAGGAAACGCATGCTGCCTTTGGCAAGGGGACATGGACAGTGCTAGAGTGGGGAGTTTGGAGAGCCTAATCTTGGCTGGTCCTAATCCAGATGATTGGTTAAAGGATGGGCTGAGCTGAGATCAAAACTAACATACTGGGCTTCCCTGGTGGCGCAGTGGTTGAGAGTCCGCCTGACGATGCAGGGGACACGGGTTCGTGCCCCGGTCCGGGAAGATCCGACATGCCGTGCGCGGAGCGGCTAGGCCCGTGAGCCATGGCCGCTGAGCCTGCGCGTCCAGAGCCCGTGCTCCGCAATGGGAGAGGCCACAACAGTGAGAGGCCCGCGTACCGCAAAAAAACAAAAACAAAAACAAAAATACTAACATACTTACAACCAAAACAAAACATATATATATAAATAACGGAATCACTTTGCTGTACGTGTGAAACTAACACAACATTGTAAATCAACTATATTTCAATAAAAATAAAAATAATAAAAAAGAAAACAAACAAAAATCCTGAATGCTGCAAAGCAAAGCTTTGTTTTGGACAGGAATAGGAAGGCACGGTGATGTAAAGCATAGAACTGACTGTTATGATGTGGAATTTTAAGTTCTTATGTGTACCTGTTTTTTTTTTTTTTTTTTTAATAGTAGCCTGATCACATGTATTTAAAATATAGGAACGGAACTAATTTGTACTTTATAAATTTGTTCAACTCAAAACTTTTATATAATTTTCCTTCTAAGTAATCATCTAGATTTATGTAACTGGATTATTCTTTTAAGGTACTTCGTATTTTTTATTACACAGTTGTGAGAGAGGTGGATACTCATTGGAAAAATCAAGCAAAGATCACTGATGTGAAATTTTCCTGGGCCTACAATGTTTTTTCACTATAATTAGAAGATATTAGGTTCATGATAACAGACTGTCTAGTTAACCATGAGTTACATTTTTAAAATACACTTTTAAGACTTATAATCTGAACTAATGGCCTAAAACATTAATTTATAGTTAACTTCTTCATGAATCCTCACCGTTTGGCCTAGAGAGGTTTAAATATTAAAAAAAAATGTAATTTTTAGCTCTGATTGCTTGGATTATTTGCCCAGAAAACATGTTGTTTTTTCATTTTTCTAAATAAACATTTTTCTGAAATGTTAATCAGAAGGGACATAGGTGAAACTTATGGGGGTGGAAACATAAGAGGGACAAGAAGACATACAGTCCAGATTCTAAAAAGACGTCTGATTTGGATCAACCTGCTAAGGAAGCACTGTTAAAAGAGGATATAGCCTAAACACCCTGCAGTATTGCTGGCTTTTCTTTGCCATGACTGCTGCTTGATGATTGTCACCTTTTAGTGTCATCTGGTTTACCAAGTGGTCTAACAGTAGGTCTAAACCCAGGCTTCTCCATGGAATCACAGGGGAAAGTTAGATAAACAAGCGTTTCCAGCAGGTACCCTCTATACATTGCCCAACCAGAGGTTCTGGTTCAGGCCACCTGAGGTAAGGCCTGAATATTATATATTTTTTTGAAATTTCCAAATAATTATGCTTCTGCTTATTTTGTTGAAACACAGCCCAAAAAAATGGGGCTGTAGCAAACTTTGTGTTTGGCACTCTGTCAAAATACATTATTATTACTTGCTAATGGACTTATTAATAAAAAGAATTTTAGTGCTCACTTTAAAAAATTCTAATATGTTGGGAAAACGAAAGAGTGATTCTCTGATAATAAACTCTAGAGTAAATTGTTGGCTATAATTTATGATTTCTATTTTTCTAAATTATGAAATACAGAATAATTACTTTGAGATGACTAGATTTCTGATTCTTTCATTTTTTAAAACGATTTTTGGCTTGAAAGCAGCAACAGCAGATCTGGTTCCTAACAATGAGCTTTGGGGCTTTCAAATTTGATTAGATCATAGTAAAGTGAAGGCATATTCCAAAGATATGAGTGCAGATTTCAGCCACAGAGAACAAACTTCTTTGTTTTTTCAATATATTAGAATAATATTTTAAAAAGAGAGCAGTAAAATTCTTTTCACGGTTTTCTCATCCCTCTTTGCCCAAGAACCAGCCCCAAATCCATATTTTTTATTTTTTATAATATGAAAATTAGTGTGGAAAGATGATGGTAGTTCACCCTTGCAAGTATTATTTGTTAGTAACATATAAAATGTAGAACCAAAAACTCTTATAATAACCTCTTGACTAATTGAGAGGACTGCTTACAGGACCATTGTTATTTGTGAATAGATTCCAGAAGGGGAATCCTTTTACAGTGGGGATCAGAGTAAACAGAGTATGGAAACACAGATCCTTTTATAAATTGTAAGAGGTGATATATATATATATATATATATAGATATAGATATATAGATATATCTCTATATATAGATATCTATATAGATATAGATATGTATATGTGTGTATATATCATATATACATACATATATACATATATATGGAGTTTATACTGGCTTTGATTGATTAAGTGTGAGAATTGGGGTTTATTATTCCTCATTACAGAAGCCCTGAAACATTAACCCCCCCCCCCAACTGTTACAGATAAGAAAAAGAGGCTTAAAAGGGATAAATAATCTTCCCAGGTGACTCAGCTAATAAGTCGTTTTTATCATGAGAATCATTTAAAAAATATCTCTGCACAGAACCCTTAGGGATGTTCTACCAACAGAATAACTATGTAAAGAACGGGCCATAAGTAAACTCATAAATGTAATTAGTGCTCACAGCAAATCTGGGAGAAGAGGAATGAAGGGTCGGGGGATCATAAGTCATTCAAACATAATAAAGATGGAAATTATTATTATGTTTTCCCTTAAAACACAATGAGTCACAAGTAGCAAAATTAGAAATCTACCTAAGAAGATTTGGTTTAATAGACGAAGCCTCCTTAGTCTGCTGGCTCTTTTCAGTCTGGTTGCCCTTCACACATGAAACTGCTTAATATGCAAAGCGAATATCTGCTTTATCATTATAAGCGACATATTTAAGATTTTTAAATGAACAAGTGATTGAGTTCAATTTTTTAAAATTAAAAATGACCCCAATTTACAGGAAAAAAATAATCCTATTGGAGGGGGCATCTGAAAATTTGCTTTAAATGTCTAGAAGAATGGAGGAGGCAATTCAGTGCCAGTGGGGGATTTTTTCAGCTAATTTTCAAATTAGATTTCTCAAAATAATAAAAAAAATTATTGCATAAGGTAGCATCATCAGCTTACCTGATTAAACTTCTCTATTAGGTAATATATCAGCAGAGTATCAAACATCATACTCAGAGTATGTGTATATATTAAGTGCCTATAGGACAGAGGGAACGAAAAGTGCCCACGAACAGAGAAGGCACCTTGAGACTGAAAAATGAGGCAGGCAGCTGCGTATAATCAATGGATCAGTCAATTATAGGGTAACTTACAGTGTGGGATTGGGATCCGGCAGATAACCATCCAGAAGCCATACTCCGTACCACTGAGGGGCCCCTGAGGCAATTTTGTAGTTAACCTAGGGTTAAGGGGGTAGGTGCTTGGAAACAGGACATGCATTCCTAAGTCAAGATTTATGAATGGGTAACTAGTCTCCTGGGCGCCAGGAATACGTCAGTGAAGGTTTCCATCATTGTTTGGGGACTGACAGAGCATAGAGGCCACCTGGTCCTAATGATTATTAAACAATATCTTTTAACTACAAAGCCCTTGACGACAGAGAAGTGATTACTGCACAGTACAGTCCTGGGTAGGGTCAGCGGAAGGACAGGAGAAATTGTAAGGGCCCAAGATGGTGTCAGTTACACTAACAGCTATGCACTAGGATCTTGGCGTCATGGAGTTGAGTATCATAAGATCAAGGGTCAAACCCTTGGTGATAAGTGGCCAGTGGTAACCAGGAGAAGATTATTAAGCATTTCTACATAGTGTGGAGGCCGTAAATGATGTATAATAACTATTCTCTCCCCTTAAAGGAGATTACAGTACAACTGAGAGATGAAACAAAAAAACCTGAAACAATTCAAGAGTAAGAGTTGATTTGTCTACTAGTGACTAAACTGGCAAATAAGAGATGAGAAAAGGCAGATAATTAGCAGAGACTTTGCTTTACCCTGTTGGGCTAATGTGACACAGGCTTGAACACTAAATAGCCAACCCATAGATGCTCTGAATGTTACATTAGCTGCGATCCTTACCTCAGAAAGACAATATTGTAAGGAGGTGGTGCAAACTTAGTTAATAGTGCTCTAAAATGAATGTCAGGGACTCTATTTAAAATTTGACTGCTCATTTATTGTCATTTATGATCAAATCTAGAGGAGAAAGAGACCTTAATATTTCACACTGGTCCTTTATCTACACTCACAGCCCCAAACTTCACGTCCATCACAGTTAGAATGAAGACTTCAGAATGTCCTAGCCATGTCCCAAGGAATGAGAATAATAACAATAACAGCAGGAAACTCTTCTCAATACTCTGTAATGACCTACATGGGAAAAGAATCTAAAAGAGAGTAGATATTTGTATGTGTATAACTGACTCACTTTGCTGTACAGCAGAAACTAACACAACATTTAAAATCAACTATACTCCAATAAAATTATAAAAACAGAAAAAATAATAACATTTTTATATGTAAGCTCCATGATAAGGGCTTTACATATTTTGTCCCATACCTATGAGGAAGGTATTTTTATGTCCATTTGGATCCGGTTTTGTCTGGATCCATCCAGAACCCAGCCTCTTAATACCTGTACTGTAATATACTAAACTGTAATACTTTCCAGCTCCATAAGAGGGCTTTGCTCATCATGTCCCCTTTGTCCTCTGCTTATGTGGCTTCAGGAGACCTTTCCTCCAGTAGTCCGGCTCTTCTTTCAAGACTCTGTACCCTGTCCCGCTGTGATTCCCCCTCCCCTTGGCAGCTCGCTGCTTTGGTCCTTAAGCGATGCTGGCTTTTATCATTCTGTCTCTATTCACATTCCACATCTTCCTGACCAGATCCTCAGCTACTTGAGGAGATGTCTTCTATCCCTTTATCCAGCACCTAGCCCATAGTAGGTGTTTGCATGTCAACTTTTCAATTATATTCATTCATTCATTCAACACACAGTATTGAATGCCTAATACGTGCCTGTCCCTGAGCTTGACCCAGAGATCAACAAAGATCCAGCTGCTCCCAGTGTTTGAAGAGAGGCAGAAACACAGCTTTAATGAGGCAAGTGCGCTGCTAGAGAAGTGCCCAAAGACAGGGAGGTCAGGGGAGTTTTCCTGAAGAAAGGATGCCTGAGCGGAGGCTTCAAGGAGCCCTCTGTGTTTGGAGAGGTCTGGTTTGTTTTCCACAGCTGGACATGCAGACAGGATGGAAGGCAGGATTGTGAACGTACTCTGGGGCCCTGGGGATTCAACCAGAGCGGCTGTAGGACACACGGCATTGGTGCGCTCGGAACTACCTTGCAGTGGGCCTCCTTCGGTAGTTTGATCACTTGGTCCTCTAGATGCGGCCCAGCGTGAACCCTTCTCATTCCGCATTCCATCCTCGCTGAAAATGTAGCTGCCGTGTGGTCCTATTTCATAGCTCTTCAAGGAGGTTGCATAGTAAATTGGCTCATGTAAAGGCTTATAGCACATTTTGCCAAGCTGAAAAGAGTTAGAAATATTAGCTTCTCTTGTGTAACAATGTGGGCTTAGTACGGTAATGATGAAATAATGCTACTTAATTCAGTTATCACTCTATAGACCAAGAAATATCTCAGAGCTAATGTTTATCCAAGCCTCACTGTAACTAAATTTACATTGCTAGCCTAGATATTGATTTGACTAAGCCAGTATTATAAGAGTAAATGATTTGGGTGGGAAGAGACAGAAAGATGTGACCGACCTGCAGGATTGAATTACAACAGTTCAGGCTGCTTATTGAGCATTTGTGTGCATTTTTGCCTCAACTCCGCCTGCTTAAATACTTTTCCAAAGCACTCATGCTTGAGTGAATCTTTCTAGAAGTCTAGACTTCAAGAGCTATGGCACAGGGGTTTTTGTTTGTTTGTTTATTTTGGTTTTCTTTAATCTGTTTTTTTTTTTTAACTGTATTCTTTTTTCCAAAGAAAAGGATCTTGCCTGAGGTACAAACTTAATGAACGGCCTGTGATGTGAAAGCCTGAGAAGGCTGTTTATTTTGTATGTGTTTTCAGTTTTTTAATATTCATACTTAATTACAACCTTAGGGAAGCCTTGAGCTCTCAATCTGACCTACTTCAAATAAGTGGAGAAAATAGCCATATCTCCCCGAAGCAACCATTTATAATAACTTTGACTGTTTCCTAAAACCCAGAGGAAATGTCGTTCTTGATCCCGGGCCAAGTTTGTCAGGAAATATTTGTGTTAATAAATCTTATTCACGTAAGAATTCAATTAAAAAATTATATCATTAATCATAATATATAATGTGAATAAGGACCTTAAATAGGACTTAATTAGTCCTAAATGAAGTGTTTTGAATGACAAATCAAATCACATGTTAATTGTTATTGATTGTTAAAAGAATGTTATTACATTTTTTTTCTCGTTTAATTGGTCAACGTTAAGCATCTTAGGCATTTGACAGGGTTTTGGAAAATGAGATTATATGCAGCCCTGTAAAGGGTCTGAGATTTCCCTGAGGAACTGGACGCAGGCATCGCCCTTTAAGGATTGCCTGCTTATCACGATAAGGTGGCTGACTAACTCCCCTGCTATTTGTCACTCAGAGTACTCTCTAATTCTGTTCAGTTTTCAGTACCGCACACTTGGGGAGAAGGGAGAGGCAGCAAGCATCCCTTACATCTCTTGAATTTAGGGCCATTGCCAGGATTCCTGCAAGGCAACAAAGCCTTTTCCCACAGGGTCCTAAAGATTTCGAAGAGATGGCGGCAGAGGCATTTATGGGAAATTTTTCCTGGCTATGTCTTTATCTCCTCAGTTTATTTTTGGAAAATGCTTGGAACACGTGTTTATTATTTGCTATCAAACTACCTTAACCATACTTGGCTATAGAAACTCGCCCTCCAGCCCCACCCCACCCTGTCCCTCTTAAAGGCATTCTTGACCCTTGGAAAGTGCCAGGCGCAGAGAACTTCACTATCTATGGGCATTTCCATGCAACGTGTTTATATTTGACCTAGAAATGCCTTCTGGGTTGTTGAATAAACGTGGTTCTTCCCATGGTCTTTCTCATCTCAGTCAAATGGCAACCCCATCCTTCCAACGGCTCAGCCCCCAAGCTTGGTGTCAAGTCTGACTCCTTTTTACTCTCATACCCTATATCCATTCCATCAGTGGGGAAGTTCCCGTGGCTTTACCTTCAAAATTAGCTGGAGGCATCTGACCTCTTCTCACCAGCTCCTTTCCATCCCCATCCAAGCCCCCAGCATCCCTCACTGAATTATTGCTGTAGCCTTGCTGGTCTCCCTGCTTCCACCCCTGTCCTCCTACAGCCTGTTCTTAAAACTACAGCCACTATGATCCTTCCGAAGCGTAAGCTAGCTCATGTCCTTCCTCTGGACTCAGTGTGTCTCAACCCTTGACTACTCCCGGGAGGCACCAGTGGAGACTTCAAAAACACTCCCAGGCCTCGGCTCCATCAAACCACCACTTGGGTTTTTTTTGTTTGTTTGTTCTTTTGCGGTACGCGGGCCTCTCACTGCTGTGGCCTCTCCTGTTGCAGAGCAACAGGCTCCGGACGCTCAGGCTCAGCGGCCGTGGCTCACGGGCCCAGCCTCTCCGTGGCATGTGGGATCTTCCCGGACCGGGGCACGAACCCGCATCCCCTGCATCAGCAGGCGGACTCTCAACCACTGCGCCACCAGGGAAGTCCCATCACTTGGTTTTAAAAGTTCCACAGGTGACTGTAAAGCCACGGTTGGGTCCTCATAATGGTCTTCAACCCTTCCCCGCCCCCTGCCAGTTCTCTGGCCTCATTGCCACGGCCCCAACCCCCTCATTCTGCGCCCACCCTTCGGCCTCTCTGCTCACCAGGCATGCTACCACTTTGTGCTTGGAATTCTTTCCCCGATTCCTGCCTGACTGGCTTTGCCTCCTTCGGGTCTTTGCTCAAGTGTTGCCTCAGCGAGGCCTCTGACCAATTTATTTAAAATTGGATATCCCACCCAAGCCCACTTTCCCTCTCCCCTTTTCCTGTTTTATCTTTCTGCATCAAAGTCATCGCCAACTGACGTCCCATGTATTTTGAATGTTACTGTGGAGTTCCACGAGGGCAAGAATTTTTAGCAGGTTTGTGTGTGTGTGTGTGTGTGTGTGTGTGTGTGTGTGTGTGTGCTGTGTTCCCAGCGCCAAGAACAGTAGAAATAAATATCTGCAAATAAATATTTATCCAATGAGTGAAACACACTCAGGAAGGAGCTGTGAGGCTGCACACTGAGGTGAGGAAAGGCCACAATGGGCAAATAGTGCTGACAACAGTTGGTTTCCACGTGTCACATTTTCTACTTTGTCCCACAGTTTGTGACAGTCTTCGTCACCCCAAAAGAGCGCAAGAAGGTCTTGGCCATATTCAGTGATGAGTAAATGGTCTAAATACATCTAAGTCCCATTTCACATATTTTCTCATTATTTAAGGCATCCCGTTTGGTGTTTACAGAAAGATGTCCTGCTGGGTACAGGAGAAGCAGGAAGCGAGCCACTCTCTCAGCATCTGCTGAGTGAGTTATGCCAATTAGCATGTGTCAAGGGCCTGAAAAGAATCAGACTGGGCTGAAAAGGTATCAGGCAGTAAGCCTGACACAGCTTTAATACGCTGTCTCCTATCTTTGGAGCAGGTGTTTTTTGGGTTTCTTTTCGAATCTAGTTCCGTCAAGAGGCATCCTGCCTGCTTTGGAGGCCACACAGCAGAGATGCTGTGTTTACTCAGTGACTCCTGAGTGCAGTTAAAGATGAGCTCTGGGGAGGTGGTGTGGTGCGACAGGTCAGTTAACTCTTTGTCAGTATGTGGAAACTTCCAGAAACTTCCATGGCAACACATTTTCTGAATTAGTTCCTGGTATGAGGAAAAAGTTACATTACCACAGAGAACACCAGGCAAAAGGAAAAACCTGAAAGGGGTGGGGTGTGTAACATGAGGGTTGGCCACTCAGAATATCCACCTACTCCAGGTGAGGGTCAAGTGTGTGATGGGAGGTGCTTGGTGAACAGTGAAATGCAAGATGATGGTGATACTCAAAGATGGCAGCGGGGCTTCCCTGGTGGCGCAGTGGTTGAGAGTCCGCCTGCCGATGCAGGGGACACGGGTTCGTGCCCCGGTCCGGGAAGATCCCACATGCCGCAGAGCAGCTAAGCCAGTGCGCCACAACTACTGAGCCTGCGCTCTAGACCCCTCAAGTCACAACTACTGAGCCCACGTGCCACAACTACTGAAGCCCGCGCACTTAAAGCCCGTGCTCCACAATAAGAGAAGCCACCGCAATGAGAAGCAGCCCGCACACCGCAACAAAGGGTAGCCCCCGCTCGCCTAGAAAAAGCCCATGCACAGCAATGAAGACCCAACGCAGCCAAAAATAGATAAATAAAATAAATAAATTTATTTAAAAAAAAAAGTGACGATGAAAAAATGAATGGCTAACATTTAGTGAGCACTCACCATGTGGCAGCCCCTGTTTTAATTGTTTTCCACGTAATCCTCTGAACAGCCTCTGAATTGGGGATGACTGAAAGCCTCTGACCTGCACACAAACTGAAGCACAGAGATTTAGAAACTTGCCCAAGGTCATCCAGCCAGTCAACGGCAGAGCCAGCGCTCATACACATCGTTTCATTTAATCTAGGCAACGCCATACTGAAATAAGTACCATGAAGCCATCTTACGTAGGAGAAGATTGACAGAAATGAATTACTTACCCAAGGCCACATGGCTATTAAGAAGTTAAGATCCGAACCCAAGTTTGTCTGGTTTCAAAGCCGTTGGCTGTACTTTAATTGGTTTCTGGGGTAAAGCCCACTCTTTTTGATTCATTATTAATAGTCTGAATTTGGTATTAGCGTAACTTTTGTTGGAGGCAGGCATCCAGATATCCCTAGGTGTTAGGTAAAGATTCTATCATTTTTAGCTTCATTTTAAAAAACAACCAATTATCAAAGTCTGAGCTGCGGCACCTCAGAGTCTCAAAGAATGACGGCTCTAGGCACTGTGACTGGTCTGTGCGCTTGGCACACAGATTCTTGCTGACATAATTGCACAGAAGTGCGCCATCCCTGTGAGGCAGGCATCAGTAGACCCACTCTCAGATGGGCAAGTTTGCCTGAGGTTACTTAACAGAACTAGCAGGTAGCTGAGATGGGATGTGATTCCACATCCCTTGGCCAAAACTCCTGTCTGGCTCACGATCCTCCCTCCGCCCGGGGTTGGTACAAAAGCCACGTGCTGCTGGGTAACCAGGCATCTTAGCCACGCCATTATTTTTTCTTTGTAACAGAAGAACCAAGAATGCTCATCATTGCATTGGGGAAAGTTTGAGTGTGAACTCAAGGGCCAAATCCCTACCTGAGCTTGTCTGAATCCATCTAGCACAGGCAGCAGACATTCTCCGGTCCCAGGCAGCCATCTCAGGAAAAGATGCTACTATTGGCCACCTGGAAGACCTTTTAAGACTGAAGATATTCATCATAAACCTAGCTTTTCCATTGGAAAAACAATTCTGAAAGCACATCCTACACAAACCAGGTCTAGGAACACCTCAATACCTGTGCCAAAAAGCGGATATGGAAGCCATTTGGCCCACAGGCCCTTCTCTCTTTCTTTTTTTTTTTTTTTTTTTTTTTTGGCGGTACGCGGGCCTCTCACTGTTGTGGCCTCTCCTGTTGCCGGAGCACAGGCTCCGGACGCGCAGGCTCAGCGGCCATGGCTCACGGGCCCAGCCTCTCCATGGCATGTGGGAGCTTCCCGGACCGGGGCATGAACCCGTGTCCCCTGCATCGGCAGGCGGACTCTCAACCACTGCGCCACCAGGGAAGCCCCACAGGCCCTTCTTTATGCTCATGGATGGATTAAGATTATTAACTGATTGTTTTAAATGTTCACATTCAATTCACTTTCTGGCAACTTCCAGAAAGTATTCGCTGACAGCTGGATAAAATCAACTGTGTCCAATAAAAATATTTCTGAAAAGAGAAACAGCATTATCATTTTGGCAGCGCTTACAAAATTTGTGTCCATACATATTATGCATGCTTATTGTCTTATGTTTGGTTTTATTCTCATGGGAAAAAAATCCCACTGAATTTGGCACCAAGTATTAAGTCAGTTCCTTTAAATTTTCTCTTCTTTTCCCATGTCCCTCCCTTCCTTCCTTCCTTCCTTCCTTCCTTCCTCCCTTGCGCCCTCCCTCCCTCCCTTCCTTTTTCTCACTCTTTTTTGTCTTTTTCTTTCTTTCTTTTTTTTAAATTAAATCACTACTTGTTTAATAATTATTTTAATTTTAGTCTAGAAAAGCTTTAGTACTACTCTCCTAGACTAATACATTCTTTAGAATCTCATAGTTTAGATTCTGCTAATATATGCCTTTATAGTCTGAAAACACTTTATGTTTTATCATTCAGCTCAATTTCTAACATTAAATTCAACTCATTGAATCACCAGTCTTTCTTTTTTTTAAATTTATTTTATTGAACTATAGTTGATTTACAATGTTGTGTTAGTTTCTGCTATACAGCAAAGTGATTCAGTTACACACACATACACACACACATATATATATATATTCTTTTTCATATTCTTTTCCATTATAGTTTATTACAGGATATTTAATGTAGTTCCCTATGCTATACAGTAGGAACTTATTGTTTATCCATTCTATATATACTAGTTTGCATCTGCTAATCCCAAACTCTCTCAATCCATCCCTCCCCCAACCCCCTCCTCTTGGCAACCACAAGTCTGCTCTCTATGTCTGCGAGTCTGTTTCTGTTTTGTGGTTAAGTTCATTTATGTCATACTTTAGATTCCACGTATAAGTGATATCATATGGTATTTGTCTTTCTCTGTCTGACTGAGTCCACTTAATCTCTAGGTCCATCTATGTTGCTACAAATGGTGTTATGTATTTCATTCTTTTTTATGGCTGACCACCAGTCTTTCTTAAATGGTATGTAACCAGTAGAGATCACCTTTCGTGTTGTTCCTAAGGCTGCTGCCTTATCAGTAAATGTCTTCCTAATAGAGGGCAGGAGGAAGATACTTACATTCAGTTCAACAGACATCCCTTTCACTAGCCTTAAATATTCCTTTAAGTGTCATAAAATATCCCACAATATTGTCACAACCCGCATTCAATATCATGATAGCTAATATTTAATATGTTCCTGAGAAATAATTATATGACTTAAACTCGGTTTACAAAACATGTAGCTCATCAGCACATTGTACTCAGTTTTTTTTGTTTGTTTGTTTTTATCAGCAAGATGTATTTGTTGACTAACTGACATAATGCAGTGGAAGTTCTTCAATCACTGTAGGTCTGGAAATCTAATCCAGGCATTGCTATTCTCAATTCATTGTTTTAAAAGCATTTAAGAATAATAACAGAATCTACATTAATTCAACCTTTCCCTGTCCCAAAGTAGTTTTAAAAATTAAAAATCACTGGCTTAATTATTAGCCAGTCAAAGATGATTCAGACCATTGAGGGGAACCTTGCCCTAATGAAAACTATTTATTTTGTGGTACAAAAGAAGAGTCCTTCCCTGAAGCATCTGAATTTGATAACCAAGCTTTTACAATGGAGCATCCTCTTAAATAGCCTATCATATTCATGAAGCCTATCATGAAGACAAAATTTTTGTAGCATATTATTTTCTTTTTAAATAATGGCATATTCCCCTCTAATTTTTCCTATTCTTATTGGTTAGATTCTCTTATAAGAATATGATTATCTTATAATTGATACACATTTAAAAAATTAAGCATTGAAACAGGCACTGGCTTTGGTTAAATATGACAGTAATTGATAGGTTTTTTTTAAACAATGTTTCCTAGGTCAGTCTATATCTCAGTAATTTTCATAGCAGAACATTAAAATTGCAGCTCTTAAAATGATTTCGATCTGCCCCCTCAGCTCTTTCCC
>NW_006790574.1:857886-863846 GCF_000442215.2 Lipotes vexillifer
GATCTGCCCCCTCAGCTCTTTCCCTCCCAACACATCTCTTGGCATCTTTTCTGGCAGAGAGTGGGGTGGCCTTGCCATGACATTGAGATTTCAGTCAGTCTTTTGGGATCAATAATATGATCTGTCACCTAATAATGATAATGAAAAATAATTTCTTTCACTTCCCATTTAAGTTCCCTAAACTGTATCAGTCTGAAGCAGGGAAATTAGATGCAGAACCCAATTTTGTCTCGCATAAAGCACATTTAATGGTGCAACCCTTTAGGATTGCACTCAAAATTCTCCTTAGATTGTCTCCAGGCAATTTTTCCAGTATTCATTCCCACAATTCTTCTCTCTCAACAATGCATTCAAATCTAGCCTATTCAGGGTCCTTAAAGAGGCACCTAAAATATTCTCCCTGGTATTTTCCACTGATTGATAGTCTATTAATCCTAAAATGTTTTAGCAAAATCCCACTTCTATGAAGCCATCTTTGACTTCATTCATTCGTATGTGAAACTAACATTTTCTGAACCATTTCTGATTTAAGCCTTCCTTGAAAGACCCCTTTGAAGCAGAGAAGGCATATTAATTCGATCTGCATCTGAACAAGATCCTTCTGGTAATGATGCTGAGATGGGTTGGGTGTGGAGAAGGGAGGAATGGAAACAGGGAAACCGATAGAGGACTTTACAGTGGCCCAGTAGCAAAAGTAGGACAGGTTTTTAGAGAGATTAAAGAGGCTCAATCTTTAGGATTTCATTGATTGAAATTAGACAGACAAGTCATTTCCAGCTCACACAAGGGTAATAATAAAGATATGCGCAAAGCATTGTAGGAGAACGCAGAAGGGTGGCAGTAGAACTGAGTGCCCAGAAAAGTTTTCCTCAGGCTATAATACCCCAAAACAATCCTTGGAGAATGAGGTGTAAGGTGAAGAAGAGTTGGAAGGAGGGGATTCCAGTCCAGTTGGAGGGAGTAGCATGCGTGAACGCTGAGAGATTGGAGAGCATGTGGCACATTCAGTACCAGTAGTTTGGTTTTGCCAGAACTATAGTTGAGGCTAGGTAGAGGTAGGAACCCCGCAAAGGGGAAGCTGGAAAGGTGGGCAGAAGTCAGGTCATGAAGGGTCCTATGTGCCACCCCAAGTCATTTCAACCTTATTCTGAAAGCCATGAGGTCAATCTGTGAACTTCAGCAACTGCAGTGATATAAACAGATGTGTCACTGAAGGGTAGCAGAATATGCCACCCCCAAAAATGCCACTTTGGTGTAAGGATTATTTTGTGCTGAGGCCAATTGAGAAGCAGATATCAGAAAAGCTCTCTACTTTGCTTCTATTTACCTAAAGCAGAACGTAAGTTTATAAAGGTGTTCCCCCCTCCCCTCTTTACCAGGAAGGACAGCAGTAGATCACTGGAGACAGCTCTAACTCTTATTAGCCCAGAGACAGCACCAGAGGGACCTATATAACAAACTGTATTAACTAGCCCTTGTCTTCTATTAGTTCTCCCATATATTTACCTTCCCACAATTTGCTGCCTTAGAAACCTGAAGTCCTTCACCTTTGTCTTGTGACTTCTCTGAAAACGTATTGTTCTTTTGTTAAGAAGCTATATAAGCCCAAGTTCTAACCACCCCTTTGAGTTACTCATCACTGAGAACTCCCATGTGTATGCATGATGCCCATGTTGATACACTTCTGTTTGTTTTTCTCCTATTAATCTGCTTTTGTTAGTCGAATTTGCAGTATATGAACCTCAGATGGGTAGAGGGAAAACAATTTTTCTTCCCCTGCATAATTTAGAAAGAGCTTTCTGACTACAGTGAGGAGGGAGTAACAGATTCGTTAGGGGACTATAAGAATGATCCAAGGAAGAGATGATAAAGGCCTGAACTGAGATATGGTGATGGAGATGGAGGAGGGGCTATAGTTGGGAGATGTTAAGATTCTAGGATTGACAAGACTGATGCCTGATTAGATGGAGGAAGGTTGAAGAGAGCGTCAGATTTACTTTCTGATTTATAGCTTGGGTGGTACAGTAAAGGATGGTGCCAATCTCCAAGATGGGAGATACATTTGAGGAAGAAGAAAATGAGTTTTGTTTGGGACAGGTTGAGTTCGAGTAGCCTGTAGGGCTACAGAAGAAATGTCTGGTACAAAGATGAATGAAGATGCCTAAAGCTCAGAAGAAAGAGCTGAGACAGAGATTTCGATTTTGGTGATGAGTCCACATTTAGTTAGTAGTTCAAGCCATGGGAGTAGATGAAACATATCAGAGAATATTTAGCAAGAGAAGAGAAGAGGATGGAACAGAGGAGAAAATATCTGAGTAGTCGGAAGAATGGGAGCCAGAAAAGGAGGACCCAAAGAAGCAAGAGCCAAAGCAGAGAAGGATGGTATCAGTGATGCCAAATGAGGAGAAGGAGGTGTTTCTAGCAGGGCCGAATACATTAGAGAGATCAAGGAAGAGAAAGCCTTTGAGTGTCCACTGGATTTAGAAACAGGTGACCTCGGCAGAAGTAAAGTGGAGCAGAAAGGCACATGGCAGTGGGTTGAGGAATGCATAAGGCATAAGGAAGTGCAGACATCTCTTTCGAGAAGTTTGGATGTGAAGGAAGGAGAACAAAAGATAGAGCCTGAGCTATGCAGGGGGATTGTGGAATCAAGAGAGGGCTGGAATCAAGAAATTCAGAAGGCATGGGCATATTTAAATGCTGGAGTAGAAAAGCCAGTAGAGGAGAGACTGAAGATCTGGCTAAGATAGGCCATAAAGACAGCAAAGCAAAGGCATAAGGCAGCAGGAAGCAAGGAAGGGAGGAAGGGAGACAATGAATGCATGGTGGGGACAGAAGGGACATCAATTCAATTCAATGACGAGGGAAGGGGAAAGAAAAAGATCTGGAGGACTGGGTAGGAAGTTGAGGAGATATTTGCCTGAAGATCTCAGTTTCTATGTGAAATAGGAAAGGAGGTCATTTGATGAGGGTGAGGGGAAGTGACAGATTGGGGAGGAACTTAAAGAAAGTAGAGAAGATTTGAAATAGTCATTGTGGGTACCAGGGAGGAAAAACTTCCTCTATCCTCTTAGGTTCATTCATGGAGTCCTGTGAATTAAGCTGACAAAAGACAGAGAAAACACAGATTTTTATTCACATACATACAAAGAAGTTCCCAGAAAAAAATGTGACTTAGGGAGGTGGTTAGAATTTGGGGCTTATATACCATCTTGATAAGGGAAGGGGAGAAGGAGAAAGGAAAACAAATAATTTTAGGGAAAATAAATGGGCCCTTAGGAGGCGAAATGGCAGATATGATAGTTTTATGACAATACCTGCTTAGGCGTTCTCTTATGCTGGTGCCAATTTCTCGTCTCCAGTGCTAGGAGTCAGTCTTGTCTGACTGTGAAACTCCTGGGAAGGGGATTTATGACAATTGAGTTCTTTTGGGAGGCTCTGCTTTCAGGCAGATAAGGGGAGTTCAGAAAAAAATCTCTTCCTGCATCTGCTGATTCTCAAATGCTCAAAATAATTTTTATGCCCCAGTGGCATACTCTGGACCCCTTCATGGACAATAAGATAGAGATATAACTAGGGAAATGTAGAGGGTTTTCAAGGTGAAGACAACAACATGTCTACACTTCTGTGTGATTTTTTTTTCCCCTAGCAGGGTAAGTGTAGGAGCAGAGAAGTGGGCCCTGCGATTGATCTATGTTTAGTTTCTCCAAACTGGTGGGATGGAAGGACAAGTGGTCAAGGGAATTCAGGGAGGTAGTTAGCTTGGGAGTAACTGAGGTTATGGATTATTGATAACAAGGTGATGTTATGACCTGAATGTTTGTGCCCCCTCCCTCCAAACTCATATGTTGAAGCCCTAATGCCCATGTGGTTGTATTTGGAGACAGAGCCTCTGATAAAGTAATTAAGGTGTGGTGAAGTCATAAGTGTGGGGCCCTTATCTGAAAGGATTAGTGTCCTTATTGAAAGAGACACCAGCAGACTTCCCTGGTGGCACAGTGGTTAAGAATCCGCTTGCCAGTGCAGGGAACACGGGTTCGAGCCCTGGTCCAGGAAGATCCCATATGCTGTGGAGCAACTAAGCCCGTGCACCGCAACTACTGAGCCTGCACTCTAGAGCCTGAGAACCACAACTACTGAGCCCGTGTGCCACAACTACTTAAGCCTACGTGCCTAGAGCCCATGCTCTGCCACAAGAGAGGCCACCACGATGAGAAACCTGCACACCACAACAAAGAGTAGCCCCACTTGCCACAATTAGAGAAAGCCTGCGTGCAGCAATGAAGACCCAATGCAGCCAAAAATAAAAATAAATAAATTAAAACACACACACACACACACACACACACACACACACACACACACACACACACCAGAGAGCTGTCTCTCCATGCACACACATCAAGGAAAGGCCATGTGAGGACACATGAGAAGGCGGCCGTCCACAAGCCAGAAGGAGAGCTCTCACCAGAAACCGAATCAGCCAAAACCTTGATCTTGGACTTCCAGCCCTCAGAACTGTGAGAAAATAAATTTCTGTTGTTTAAGCCACCTGGCCTACAGTTTTTGTTATGGCTGCCCTAGTACACTAATACATGTGGTCAGGGAAGGAAGGTGAAGGCAGGAAGGGCAGAAAAGTAGAGAAGAGCTCTTGAGGGTATTGAAGAGCAAGGCTGCGGCTATAGTGCAAGGAAAGGAAGTTGTGGAAGGGAGTGTCTGTTAGAATTTGTAATTGTTGAGGAATAGCAGCTCTAGGGGATAACAAGCTCAGGATTGTAGCTAAATGGCAGTAGAGGAAATGAGGTCATGAAGGCTACTGAGGTTAGGAAGAACTGTAAGGCTAAGGCTTGGAGGTCATCCATGTGGCCATAGAAGTCACCTAGGATGTTGGCAGGACCTGAGATGAGAAGGATGTATGAGTTGGGGAAAAGCAATGCTTGCTGCTGTAACAAAAGTCCCCACATTTCTGTGGCTTTCCAGTATAAAATTTGGGTCTGGCAGCCCCCCTGACAGCTGCCCTCCAATCAGAGACTCAGAGATGGGGACTCCTGTGCAGGGCTCTGCCATCTGGGGTCATTCACTTCCAACCAGTATAACCCTGATACAAAACAGAGAAAAGATAGCACACAAAAAAAGGAAACCACCATCTTACTGCAGAGTATCGATGCACACATTCAAATAAAATGCCAGCAGTAATAAAAGAAAAATACAGCATGACCCAAAAGAGTTTATTTTAGTGGTGAAAGAGAGAGGGTCTATCTACGTGGGCCTGGCTGAACTGCATGGAATGAAAACATTTGCTTTGCTCAACCTTCTGTAACTTATCCAAACATCTGTATACCATAAAGTCAGAAATAGTGGTCCTCCATTTCAGCAATCCACAATGACATAAATCTGTGAAGATACCTTGTAAATTGATATGCACTAAGTAGGAGTAAGGAATTTCTGAGCGCACAGGGCCCCATGCTGGGTGTGATTTAGTATAAGAATTTTAAGCCGTGATTTCTCTTCTGGATCTTACCACCTGGTTGGAAAAGATAAGCTAAGAGAGATGCAAACAACATCAAGTGTAAAGGCCCAATAGCCAGACAGACCATGTTTAGCGTTGAGCGGGAGAGAAGATGAACTCCAGGCCTTGTCTGTTGCAGAGAAACCAAATCATTGCATTTTCTTCCTGGGGCCAGGAAGACTGCCTTTCCCAGCCCCGACTGCTTTTGGAAGGAGTCAAATAACAGCTCTGACCCCTAGAATATGGGCAGGAGTGATATATGCCACCATTAGTCTTGGCCCTTAAATATTCTGCTGGGTCCTCTCTCTCTCCTCTACTTGTGCAAAGAATAAGCAAATGTCAATATTATACACACATACACACACATCCCCCCCAAAAAAGCCAAATTGTTTTCCAGTCTCCTATTTTCTTAACCTTTTCATTCTTTTTTTTTTTTTTTTTTTTTTTTTTT
>NW_006790574.1:864009-916445 GCF_000442215.2 Lipotes vexillifer
CGGACTCTCAACCACTGCGCCACCAGGGAAGCCCTGAAATGCATTATTTGTTTTAAAAAATCAATATGATCAATATACTCCATGAGTGATTACAGGTATTTTCAAGATACACGTGACTTTCATTTTAGAGCCAATTCTCCATTTATTTATTGGCTTATAGCTATTATTGTCCCTTCTGTGTTTTAGGTGTAACATTCTAGTTATCATTAGTCTAAATATTGTTTACTGTAGTTTTGATTTCTTTGAATTTATGAGTTGATAGGAAATGTCACCTCACCTGATACCTCGTTGCAGAAAAATCCCAGCTTCTAGGAAATCAAACACTCCTCTGGCTTTTAAAAATATATAATTTTTATAGACACACGACTTTACAAATTGTCCCACTTACTCTTTACTGGTCTGCTCTAGGCATGCTAGAATGTGAATTAGTCACTGAGTTATGCATCTTTAACCACTCAGACTGCAAATATAAAGTCCAGCAGGAAAGCACCATAACCAGAATGCTACAGAGCTGTCCTGGCCCACCTATGCTTATACCACCCAACACTCATTCCCCTCTTAACCAAAAAAAAAAAAAAAAAAAAAAAAAGGTTAGAAAAAAAATGGGCTTGCTTTTGATGAGGCTTAACTGGTAAGTGCCAAAGAGCCAGAAAGCTGAGGCCACTGGGAGATCTGCTTAGTGCCTGGTACTTGGTGGGTACTTAGTATATTTTTAGTGAATTACCAAACAATTGAATTCTGATTTCAAATCACTCGCTCCTCCTACCTCATGCCCCACAGCGTTTTTGTGAGGCTCGAATGCGAAACACTTGAAAGAGCTTGGCAAACTGCCATGCTAGTAGTCATCGCTACTATGGTTTTAATACCCCAGATTGTGACCCTAAGGCGTAATGCACGACAGAACCACCAGAGGGCGGCAGCCCCACTCTACTACTCTGAAAAACCTCAGTGGATAAGTTTGAGATGAAAAAGGAAAGGCTCTTGTAAGCTTATTAAAAGGATTTTGTTCTCGGTACTCTGTAAGATCCCCCAGATTTTACCTCATCTTTACTTCTGCAAAGTGGCTGAGAAAGTGAGTCGGACTTGAGTAGCACCCATCCCCCCCGCCCAACAGATGGGGCTGCAGAATATGTTTATTTCTTCCTCCCCTTAGGCTAATCAGCTTTTGAGAAATAGATCAGTGGATCAATGGTCTACGGTGGTAGGACGGTTGATTTGTGCCTTTGTTTCCCAGAACATTTTGGATAAATTATTTCCTGGAATATGTATGATCTCATGAAAATAATTAATAATGGTTCAGCAATTACTTTGTATCAAGCCCTGTTCTTATTGCTTTATGTGAGGTAGGGATGATAATTATCTCCATTTTATACATGAGGACATTAGCACAGAGAGGTTAGGTAATTTATGTAACATTGCCCAGCTAGTAAGGGGCAGGGCAAGTTAGGAAGCCCTGTAGTTTGGCTTCAGAATGTGTCATTATTCACAGCAACTGTTGTTGCCAGGACGTTAGCATGTTTTGCATCGGCTCCCTAAGCCCAAACTTCCAAAGGGCAATAGGAAAAGACCAGATGATACCTGCGCATCCAGCAGGTTGTGACCCAGGAGAACTCTGACCGGAATCTTCTGTAATGGGCAGTAAACATGCCTATTCTTTGCTCCAAAGAGAGACATTACACTGGGCAACAGATAGGCCTGTCCTTTGCTCCAGTGGGAAACGCAGTCTCTGTCTGTCAAGGTTGTTCTCTACACAAACATCCTTGAAAAGATAGTGTGTAACAAAAGCCAGTCAGTGCCTCTGTTTGCAAGATGTGCAGAGTGGTTGAGAGAACATGTAGCAGGCTTGAGATCCACGGAGAATTGTCTCCCACAACAGTAATCTATCAAAACCAGCCCTATTCAAGTCACTGAACGTTATGCTTTTTTTTTTTTTTTTTTTTTTGCGGTACGCGGGCCTCTCACTGTTGTGGCCTCTCCCGTTGCGGAGCACAGGCTCCGGACGCGCAGGCTCAGCAGCCATGGCTCACGGGCCCAGCCGCTCTGCGGCATGTGGGATCTTCCCGGACCGGGGCACGAACCCGTGTCCCCTGCATCGTCAGGCGGACTCTCAACCACTGTGCCACCAGGGAAGCCCCATTATGCTATTTTTAAAGTGCCTAAGGTAGCTGAATTCCTTGATAATCAAACATCAATTTCATATTGTTTCAGTAAACCCTTGCAGCAAGAAAGCTGATTTTTGACCCACTCCAGCAAAAACAACTCAGTACTAATGAGAGCAACCTGATAATTTTAAAAATTATTTTTCTAAGTATTTCATTCTTCCAAAGAAAGAAAAAAAATATTCTCTTTAACACACAGTGCACATGAGATATTGTCTTGTTTGGGAAGTGACATGGAGGAGGAAGGGCCAGTGATAACCTGACTTCTCAGTACCCATATCAGCAGCACATATTTTCCGGTATAGTACCTCAGTAGGGTGGGGCTGCCACAGTGATATGTGCAAATAACTCCCATGTTACGGTAATCATTTATGTTAATACAGTTCCTCTTTATGATAAAAGATATGCTCATAAGTATTAAAAGCTTATACATCTTACGTAAATAGTTTTAATTGATGATTAGAATTTTTGCCATTTATGCAACAATTTCTTTTCTCTTTCCTAGTTTTTAATACCAGCTACCATTTGTCATGCATCTAATATTCAGGTAATTTGCATATTTAATCTCATTTGAATTTTAATGACTGTATATGAAGGGATGGAGACACACCCACCTACAAGATTCAGATCTACCTGCCTGGAAAGCTGGTATATTTCTATGCCATTACTCTGCCTTATGGTTGCCTGACCCACCTCTTGGCCTGGGGTATGGATTTCCAAGAAGCTCTTGGAGCATATTTCCCTCCAGGTTTCTATGTCAGGTGCTCCACTGTCCTTCACTTGGGCCTGCTGGCCCCCTCAGCAGTGTTCACTTCTCCATAGCTCAAGCACATCATGGAATCTTAGAGATGGAAGGGATCCCGGGAGTCTCCATACTATAGCATCCCCAGTGGGTGCCCATCTGCTTTCCGCCTCAGTGCTTCCTTGATTGGAAGTGCTTGTAGTAATTCGAAGTTTTAAGAATGTTGCTCTATGCTGTCACTTTGTAATTTGTACACATTGTTCCATGCCTGCTGTTAATCTACTTCCTCTTCTAGAAGGACTTCTCATAAAATCCAAGAAAATGTTTTCCAAAGAAGCATGCTGAACAAAGGGCAATAAACCTAGGAGGTTTGTATAGTTATATTTTTAAGTATGTTATTAAATATCAAAATATACCTACTTGCTTCTCAAGCACTGATTAGGGTTAAATCATGCCAATAAATTACTCTAAATCATTTGCCACTGGAAGGATTGGGGGCTGACTTAGTGAAATACTTATTGGTACCAATCCATTTTCTATTATGCATCTAACACAATTGTTAAAGTTAGTAGTTTCAGCACAAACAGAATAATAATAATAAATGTTGGGTAAGCATTTTTAAATGCTTCAGAGACACTGTCATTCTTATTTACATTTTCACATTAAACTATAAAGCAGGCTTGGTGGGTGATCCAATAAGTAATTGTCCCCCCAGAAGCCACCACCTACAGTGGTTAACATTTTCTTTTCTGTGACCTTTAGACTCTGACCCATCTACTTTTTCCAACTGAGTGCTTTTTAAAGCAATTCCACCTCAAATACACTTCATTTCCTCAGATCCAGGATAAAGTACCAAGAAATTCAAAAGTCTCATTTAGTAAAGTTTTGTCCCTTATATTTTAGAATTACATCTCTCTCTCTCTCTTTTTTTTTTTTTTTTTTTTTTTTTTTTTTTTTTTTTTTTTTTTGTATTTTAGGCAAGTGCAGTGGATTGAATAGTGTCTCCTAAAAACTCATCCGGAACCTCAGAATGTGACCTTTTGGGAAATTTGTAGATGTAATTAGTTAAAGATCTCAAGATGTAATCATCCTGGATTTAGGCTGGGCCTTGAATCCTATGACTGGAGTCCTTTTAAGTGGAGGAAAGGACATAGGAGACCCATAGAGAAGAGGGAGTTGTGAAGATAGAGGCAGAGACTGGAGATATGTACAAGCAAAGGAACACCAGGGACTGTCTGCAATCACCAGAAGCTAGCAGAGAAGCGTGGAATGATCTTTCCCTCATAGGCTCCGAGCAACCATCCCTACTGACACCTTGATTTCGGACTCCAGCCTCCAGAATGATAAGAGAATAAATTTCTGTTGTTTTCAACCCCTGAGTTTGTACTAATTTGTTATGACCATTCTAGGACGCTAATACAGTGATGTAACAACAATCTAAAACAGATAAAACATAAATGTTTATCAGTATGTGGTGCCTGAATCAAACAAGATGCTTTGAGAAAAGGGAAACGGATTGGGTGGAGGATATTACTAGGTCGGAAAATAGGCTGCTGCCTTAATTAAAAACCATCATTCTTCATAAATAGCCTGTGAAGACAAAAGGACTGCCTGGCTTGTTCTCTCTGTTATTCTCCATAGCCCTGATCGCATTGTATTGAGGTGATTTGTCTTCCACAAGGGCCCTTTCTTATTCTCAGATGAGGCTCTGTGTCCTAGCAGAGGGACTGACATATAAGTCACAGTAAGTGCTCAATAGATAGGAGGACATGTATCCAGCTTTACCTATGAATAGCAGTCCTTGTGTGCACCTGTTTTCCTGGCATAATTATTAATAGTGTCCTCTTTCCAGATATAGAGAACAGATTTGTGGTTGCCAAGGAGAAGGGGCATGGGGGAGGGATGGACTGGGAGTTTGGGGTTGGCAGATGCAAACTGTTATATATAGGATGGATACACAACAAGGTCCTACTGTATAGCACAGGGAACCATATTCAATATCCTGTGATAAACCATAATAGAAAAGAATATGAAAAAGAGTATATATATATATATATATATATATATATATGTATAACTGAATCACTTTGCTGTACAGCAGAAATTAACACAACATTGTAAATCAACTGTATGTCAATAAAATAAATTTAAAAAAATAAAATGTGTCCTCTTTCATATTCAGAAGTATTCTATTTGGATGAAAAGCTATCCTATCAATTTATGCTTATGCACATATGCCTGAAAACTGGCAGAGCCAAGGTTTTCCCTATCTGTATTCATTTTTATTGTAAAATTCACATATGTAATTAATACATCCAGAATGATCCTATTAAAGTGAGTCAGACCACATCTTTTCACTGCTCAAAATCCTTTTCATCTCACTCTGAATAACAACAGCCAAAGTCCTTACAGTGGCCCCCGAGTCCCCACACTATGTGACCCATTTCCTCCCTGATCCCACAGCCCAGTGTCTTGTCCAAATGCCCTCCTTGCTGACACGCAAACACACAGGTAGACTACTGAGTCAGGGGATTTGCATTTGTTACTGATAAACACATGTCAGAATTTGTGGAATGTAGCCAAAGCAGTATTTGCATATTAATAGACTTAAAATATCTATAATAGAATAAGAAAATAGAAAATTAATGGCCTAAAGTTAAAACTCAATTAACTAGAGGAAAACCCCCAATAATCCCAAAGGCAGTAAAATAAATAATAATGATAAACTTACAGATTAATAACATTTAAAAAACCTATAGAGATGATCAAAAAAAGTGTTTATTTGAAAAGAAAAATTCTGGTTATTTTCATCAGGTCAGAAGATAAAAGCAAACAATATTAAACATGAAGAAGTATAAGCTCCATTAGAGATTTTAAATCATAGGAGAATAAAATAAGCAAGTTATGACCACAATTTTGAAAACATAGATGAAATAGGTATTTTTAAGAAAAATATAAATCACCAACACATGACTCAAGAAAGGTATTTTTAAAATGCAAAAATACCAATATCCATTAATGATAGATCGGTAATCAAACTCATTCCTCCCAAAAAGGGATCAGTTACAGGAAGTTTTATAAACCAATTATACCAATCCTTTAAGGAACAGATCTTTTCTATTTTATACAAACTGTTATAGAAAAATAGGGAAATTTATTTCATACATTTAGTATAATCTTGATAATAACATAAGAGAATTCAAGATAAAAATTATAGGCCTATTATATTTATGAACATTATAAAAATATTTGCAAATCAAATCCAGCAACATACAAAACCAAAAGTTATAAAATGTTCAACATTAGAAGCCCATTAATATAATTTACAATACTGACATTCTAAAGAGAAAAATTATATAATAATCTTAATAGAAAAGCATTAGATGAAATCCAACTCATTTTTTTAAGTTGTAAGAAAAACCTAACACATCCTAACAAATATTAAAAGACAAATTCTACCAAATATTTATTAAATGAAATTCCAATTTTACAAAAACTCTTCTAGGTTCCACAAAAAGAGAGACTAGCCCCCAATTCATCTTGGTGCCAAGCATAATCTTGATGCCAAAACTAGACAAGAACAGTGAAGGGTGCCAGAATGCGCTGCCCCCAAATATGCCACTTTGGCTTAAGGATTATTTTGAGCCAAAAACATTTGAAAAACAGCCGATACGATAAGGACACTCTGACCTTGAAGCTTGAGATAAAAATTCCCATGTGAAATGTTCCCTCTCTGTACCAAGAAGAAGAAACATTCTTATCAACATAGATGAGGAGTCAAGGTAGAGAGAAATCTGCACAAACAGACCTTGTTAAAATCCACTCTTACTTCCTTTAGTCTCTCCATATATTTTAGTTACTTTTCCACAATGGCTCTTTGTTCAAACACTTAGGTGTAGTCCCTTCTTAGGGTCTTCATTTTCCTATGGGGGCTCCCACGTACATATACAAACCTATGTGCTTTTCTCCTGTTGATCTGTCCTACGTTAATTTAAATTTTATTTATTTATTTATTTATGGCTGTGTTGGGTCTCCGTTTCTTTGCGAGGGCTTTTTCTAGCTGTGGCAAGTGGGGGTCACTCTTCATCGCGGTGCGCAGGCCTCTCACTATCGCGGCCTCTCTTGTTGCAGAGCATAGGCTCCAGACGCGCAGGCTCAGTAACTGTGGCTCACAGGCCTAGTTGCTCCCCGGCATGTGGGATCTTCCCGGACTAGGGCTCGAATCCGTGTACCCTGCATTGGCAGGCAGATTCTCAACCACCGCGCCACCAGGGAAGCCCTGTCCTATGTTAATTTAATTCTCAGGCCCAGCCAGAGACCCGAAGAAGGTAGAGGTAAAGTTCTGCTTCCCCTACAACGATATTAAATAGAAAATTTACAGTCTAATTTCATTCCTGAACATAGGTGTAAAAATCCTAAACAGAAGCTTATAAAACCTAATTCCATAATCTATAAAAAAAAGTAAATAATTTATGGTCAGGTTGAATGCATTCCAGGAATACAAAGCTGATTTAATGTCAGAAGGTAAAATTATATTATTTATCTCATGTGTAGTAAAGACTGTAAACTTGCCCCCAAAGAGGTCTGGCCTTTGTCCTTAGCTTCTAGGAGATAATCTCTAAACATTTAGAACATCATGCCTGATAGGAATGTCTTTATTTGCCTGGGAACTTTGGATAACTGGAGAGTCTAACAGGATAATTTAGGGCAAAGGGTGACCACATTGGAAAAATGGGAACTGGAGACTAATATCCGCCATGTGGGTGATCACTCCTACTTATGTAGTGGAGCCCCAGTAAAAACCCTGGACACCAGGCCCAGGTGAGCTTCCCTGGTTGACAGTACTTTGTGCACATTGTCACACGCTGAAACTGGGAAAGTAATGCATCCATGACTCCAGGGGGTGAGGACAACAGAAGCTCCATATTTGGTATATACTGGACTCTGCCTATGTTCTTCTTGACTCATGTTAATCTGTCCTAAAATTATCAAATCAATCAAATGATTTTAATTCTCCTAAAATCCCAACAATACAGTAAGTTGCTTTTAAAATTTATATGGAATAGCAAAGGACCAAGAATAGCCAAGACACTTCTGAAGAAGATGGGGCCTTCTACAATCATATATCAAGATTTATCATAAAGCTGTAGTTGTTAAAACATAGTGTCTGGCACAGGGATTGATCAATGGAACAGACTAGAGAGCCCAGGAATAATAGACCCACATATACGCGGACAATAGTCAATGTCAAGGAGAGAACATCTAAGGATGAAGAGGGAGAAAAGAAAGGAAAATTGTTGAAGAGAGAAATATTTGTCTCTGTATACATTTGACCACAGCCAAAACTATTTTCCTTAATATTTAAGGAATGGGGGGACATCGAGTGTGGCCCAAGTCACAGTTCAGTTTTCACATCAAGAAAGACGGTCAGTTACATAATTTTGGGGGCCCACTACAAGATGAAACTGCAGTGCCTCTTGTTCAAAAATTATTAGTAATTTTAAGACGATGACAGCCAAACATCCAACAAAGTGCAAGACCCTTCTAAGCCTGGGGACATGTGTGACTGCACATGTCACATGCCCATGAAGCCAGCCCTACCAACGAATATCCTACAGGTCTCTCTGCAGTGCAGGGTTTGACTAATGGATGATCATGAATCATATATACATTGCTATCAACTTTGTGGGTGTCAACTAATGTGAAAAAAGTTCTATCATGTCTGTTTTCACTTACAGCTATACACAATATTCTCTGGAATTAGGGCAAAGAATTTTCTACTTTTTCTCCAGTTATGTTAACTCAAACACACTTGTAACTCAATACCTCATTTAAGTTTCAACTCAAAGGCAGTTGCAGGGCATAGCCTAGTTCCAGACACGTAGGAGAGTACTTTAAATTTTCTTCCATTACCCTAATAAATTTTCTATTGTTTGACATTTTCCTGTGGCGTTCATTTTCAAACTTGAAAGATTAATAGAACATTTCACCAAGGTACTACTAGGTTACTTTATTTTATTTTAGGTTACTTTATTTTTTATTGTCAAATAGAATGAATAAATCAGTGTCTAAAGTTATAGAGATTGTAATGTATGAAGTTGAATAATTGGTAATTCCTAAAAAATTGATTTTCTAGAATGGAGTAGAGTTGAAGCATACTCAAAATTAGTTTTTATAAAATAAAAAAATCTAACCTACTTTATAGAAGATATTTTGAAAAATATAAATGTATAGAAGCTTCCACTACATTATTTTGAATCTTCCAAAGACTGGTTGCATTCTTATTATTATAATATGTATAAATGCTTCCACTTCACCAATAGGTCCAATGTATAAAGTTATGTTTGGAGTTAAAATATGCACAAGTGTTTGGTAATTTGTTATACCCAGACAGTGCTTCTGGGGCCATTTGTAGTAAAAGCTATTGCAAAGTAGTATTTTCAAGGGGATTCTTTCACCCCCAAATGAAGAATTCAGCTCACTTTCAGAGAAGTGATTAAATGAACGACGGTAATTGTTTTCTCTTTACACAGTTACTCTCAAAATGCTGCAGAGGATTTCATCATTGATTTCAGGTCAAATCTTTTTGCAAGTTTTTCTCACTGGAGGTCTTCTGCCTGAAGCCACAAGCAAGAGTTTTCAAGGAGTTAAGAGTGTATGAGGTAATCTGCATTTGCTATTATTAGGTGGACCCTATTGTGAGTGATTTTATTTGACAGCATCATAACCGATTACCTGAAAATTCGAGCCAATAGCTGTCTTTTCAAGAAAAATTCAATTTGCAATTTACATTTTCCACACTTCCTTTCCGCCCACTAACAAATCAACTGCAGATCTCTGTTCAGCTCCAAAAGGCACTTCGCGTGGGAAAAGAAACAGCCTTAAGCCTTCTTCAGGGTGATCACACTTCGCAGGCAACAGAGAGGAGCTGGACTCTCTGATTGAGGGCAGAATTGGTGTGTGGGATCAGGGAAAGATTTAATGAAAATCCAAAGGCCCACAGAAAACTGATAAACTTTTCAATGTCAGGGGCTGGTCCCAAGAATCACAGATAAGAATAGCGGAGCTTTATTGACTATCACCCAGGTTCTCTTAGCCTAAGGTCTGGCACACCCTGCTTTCTCCCCTCCACACTCCCTGCTTGCCAATCAGCCAAGGCCTCCACTTTTCTGTGTCTTGTTTATCTTTTGTTTTTGGTTTGTCTTTGAGGAATTGTAACATGATAGAAGAATTTGTTGGCCATTTGAATAGCCTCTTTTGTGATTTATTCTTATCCATTTTTCTGTGGGATTGTATCTTTTTTCTTATTAATTTGTAGACGTCTTTTATATATCTGGCATAAGTTTCTAACTGTTGTTCATGTTGTAAATATTTTCTTCTCTTTGGGCTTCCCTTTTCTTAAATGTATCTTTTGATGAACAGAAGTTATTAATTTCAATGTAATTAAATATGTGATTTGTGCTTTGATGGTTTCTTTATAGTTTGCATTTTCTATGTTGTCCTATTTTTAGAGTCTTTCTCTACTCTGAAATCATGAAGGTATACTCCTATCATATCTTCTTAAAGTTCCTTCATTTTTTTTTCACATTTATGACTAAAAAAATCTGGAATTAATATATGTTCATTGTGTAAGGTAGAGGTCAAATGTCTTTTCTTTTTCTATGTGGATATTTAATTGTTCCAATATTATTCATTGAAGAGGTCTCCCTTTCTCCCATTGGTCAATAATACCACCTTTCTCATAAATCAGATGTCCCTGTGTGGCTGTCTGTTTTGGCTCTCTTTCTATTGCATTGGTCTGTTTGTCTCTCCTTGTACCATTCTCTAAATCTGTGCCAGTGTCTTAACAACTGTAGCTTCATAGTCTTGATAATCAGGAATCTGGCTTTGTTTTTCTTCCTAAAAAATTTTCTTGACGATTCTTGGTCCTTGGATAGCTAAATAAATTTCAGCTTGTCAAGTTTAATAATAATACTACTAATAAAAATAACAATCCAAGGAGGTTTGCTTTAAATATATAGATCCATCTGATATTATTTTTAACAATTTTGCTTACTCTAATTTATGAATGGATTTCCTATCAATTATTTAGATATTATTTTATTTGTCTTAATAGTGTTTTATAGTTTTTTTTTTGCACTCAGGTTTTGCATATACTTTGTTAGATTTATTCTCTGATATTTGATATTTTTGCAGTTATTATAAATGGTATCTTTTCATTTGATTTTTAAATGGCTAGTATATAGAATTTAAAATATTGTTTCTAGTGACTTTGCTAAACTCATTAATTTTTTTAAATTTATTATTTATTTAAATTTTTGGATTTTATTTTATTTATTTTTTTATACAGCAGGTTCATATTAGTCATCAATTTTATACACATCAGTGTATACACGTCAATCCCAATCATCCAATTCATCCCACCATCACCACCCCCACCCTCCCGCGGCTTTCCCCCCTTGGTGTCCATACATTTGTTCTCTACACCTGTGTCTCAGTTTCTGCCCTGCAAACCGGTTCATCTGTACCATTTTTCTAGGTTCCACATATATGCGTTAATATATGATATTTGTTTTTCTCTTTCTGACTTACTTCACTCTGTATGACAGTCTCTAGATCCATCCACGTCTCAACAAATGATCCAGTTTCATTCCTTTTTATGACAGAGTAATATTCCATTGTACATATGTACCACATCTTCTTTATCCATCTGTCTGTCGATGGGCATTTAGGTTGCTTCCATGACCTGGCTATTGTAAATAGTGCTGCAATGAAAGTTGGGGTGCATGTGTCTTTTAGAATTATGGGTTTCTCTGGGTATATGCCCAGTAGTGGGCTTGCTGGATCATATGGTAATTCTATTTTTAGAGAAAATACTGTTCTCCATAGTGGCTGTATCAATTTACATTCCCACCAACAGTGCAACAGGGTTCCCTTTTCTCCACACCCTCTCCAGCATTTGTTGTTTGTAGATTTTCTGGTGATGCCCATTCTACCTCGTGTAAGGTGATACCTAATTGTAGTTTTGATTTGCATTTCTCTAATAATTAGTGATGTTGAGCAGCTTTTCATGTGCTTCTTGGCCATCTGTATGTCTTCTTTAGAGAAATGTCTATTTAGGTCTTCTGCCCATTTTTGGATTGGGTTGTTAGTTTTTTGGATATTAAGCTGCATGAGCTGTTTGTATATTTTGGAGATTAATCCTTTGTCTGTTGATTCGTTTGCAAATATTTTCTCCCATTCGGAGGGTTGCCTTTTCATCTTGTTTATGGTTTCCTTTGCTGTGCAAAAGCTTTGAAGTTTCATTAGGTCCCATTTGTTTATTCTTGTTTTTATGTCCATAACTCTAGGAGGTGAGTCAAAAAAGATCTTGCTGTGATTTATGTCAAAGAGTGCTCTTCCTATGTTTTCCTCTAAGAGATTTACAGTGTCTGGTCTTACATTTAGTTCTCGAATCCTTTTTGAGTTTATTTTTGTGTATGGTGTTAGGGAGTGTTCTAATTTCGTTCTTTTACATGTAGCTGTCCAGTTTTCCCAGCACCACTTATTGAAGAGGCTGTCTTTTCTCCATTGTATATCTTTGCCTCCTTTGTCATAGATTAGTTGACCATAGGTGCATGGGTTTATCTCTGGGCTATCTATCTTGTTCCACTGATCTATGTTTCTGTTTTTGTGCCAGTACCATATTGTCTTGACTACTGTAGCTTTGTAGTATAGTCTGAAGTCAGGGAGTCTGATTCCTCTAGCTCCATTTTTTGCCCTCAAGACTGCTTTGGCTATTTGGGGTCTTTTGTGTCTCCATACAAATTTTAAGATTTTTTTTCTAGTTCTGTAAAAAATGCCACTGGTAATTTGATAGGGATTGCATTGAATCTGTAGATTGCTTTGGGTAGTAGAGTCATTTTCACGATATTGATTCTTCCAATACAAGAACATGGTATATCTCTCCATCTGTTTGTACCAGCTTTAATTTCTTTTATCAGTGTCTTATCATTTTCTGCATACAGGTCTTTTGTCTCCCTAGGTAGGTTTATTCCTAGGTATTTTATTCTTTTTGTTGCAATGGTAAATGGGAGTATTTCTTTAATTTCTCTTTCAGATGTCTCATCATTAGCGTGTAGGAATGCAGGAGATTTCTGTGCATTAATTTTGTATCCTGCAACTTTACCAGATTCATTGATTAGCTCTAGTAGTTTTCTGGTGGCATCTTTAGGATTCTCTCTGTATAGTATCATGTCATCTGCAAACAGTGATAGTTTTACTTCTTCTTTTCCAATTTGTATTCCTTTTGTTTCTTTTTCTTCTCTGATTGCCATGGCTAGGACTTCAAAAACTATGTTGACTAATAGTGGTGAGAGTGGACATCCTTGTCTTGTTCCTGATCTTAGAGGAAATGCTTTCAGTTTTTTGCCATTGAGAATGATGCTTGCTGTTGGTTTGTCATATATGGCCTTTATTATGTTGAGGTAGGTTCCCTCTATGCCCACTTTCTGGAGAGTTTTTATCATGAATGGGTGTTGAATTTTGTCAAAAGCTTTTTGTGCATCTATGATCATACGGTTTTTATTCTTCAGTTTTTTAATATGGTGTATCACATTGATTGATTGGCATATATTGAAGGATCCTTGCATCCCTGGGATAAATCCCACTTGATCATGGTGTATGATCCTTTTAATGTGTTGTTGGATTCTTTTTGCTAGTATTTTGTGGAGGATTTTTGCATCTATATTCCTCAGTGATATTGGCCTGTAATTTTCTTTTTTTGTAGTATGTTTGTCTAGTTTTGGCATCAGGGTGTTGGTGGCCTCATAGAATGAGTTTGGGAGTGTTCCTTCCTCTGCAATTTTTTGAAAGAGTTTGAGAAGGATGGTTGTTAGCTATTCTCTAAATGCTTGATCAAATTCACCTGTGAAGCCATCTGGTCCTGGACTTTTGTTTGTTGGAAGATTTTTGATCACAGTTTTAATTTCATTACTTGTGATTGGTGTGTTCATATTTTCAATTTCTTCCTGGTTCAGTCTTGGAAGGTTATACCTTTCTAAGAATTTGTCCCTTTCTTCCAGGTTGCCCATTTTATTGGCATAGAGTTGCTTGTAGTAGTCTCTTGGGAGGCTTTGTATTTCTCCAGTGTCTGTTGTAACTTCTCCTTTTTCATTTCTAATTTTATTGATTTGCGCCCTCTCCCTCTTTTTCTTGATCAGTCTGGTTAATGGTTTATCAATTTTGTTTACCTTCTCAAAGGAACAGCTTTTAGTTTTATTGATCTTTCCTATTGTTTTCTTTGTTTCTATTTCATTAATTTCTGCTTTGATTTTTATGATTTCTTTCCTTCTGCTAACTTTGTGTTTTGTTTGTTCTTCTTCCTCTAGTTCCTTTAGGTGTAAGTTTTGATTGTTTATTTGAGATTTTTCTTATTTCTTGAGGTAGACTTGTATAGCTATAAACTTCCCTTTTAGAACTGCTTTTGCTGAATCCTATAAGTTTTGGATCATCGTGATTTCATTGTCATTTGTCTCTGGGTATTTTTTGATTTCCTCTTTGATTTCTTCCATGATCTCTTGGTTATTTAGTAACATATTGTTTAGCCTCCATGTGTTTGTGTTTTTTTACTTTTTTTCCCTGTAATTCATTTCTAATCTCATAGTGTTGTGGTCAGAAAAGATGCTTGATATGATTTCAATTTTCTTAAATTTACTGAGGCATGATTTGTGACCCAAAATGTGATCTATCCTGGAGAATGTTCCATGTGCACTTGAGAAAAAAGTGTAATCTGCTGTTTTTGGTGGAATGTCCTGTAAATATCTATTAAATCTGTCTGGTCTCTTGTGTCATTTAAAGCTTGTGTTTCCTTATTCATTTTCTGTTTGTATGATTTGTCCATTGGTGTAAGTGAGGTGTTAATGTCCCCCACTATTATTGTGTTAGTGTCGATTTCCTCTTATAGCTGTTAGCAGTTGGTTTATGTATTGAGGTGCTCCTCTGTTGGGTGCATATATATAATTGTTATATCTTCTTTTTGGATTGATCCCTTGATCATTATGTAGTGTCCTTCTGTTTCTCTTGTAACATTCTTTATTTTAAAGTCTATTTTATCTTATATGAGTATTGCTACTCCAGCTTTCTTTTGATTTCCATTTGCATGGAATATCTTTTTCCATCCCCTCACTTTCAGTCTGTATGTGTCCCTAGGTCTGAAATGGTTCTCTTGTAGACAGCATATAGATGGCTCTTGTTTTTGTGCCCATTCAGCAAGCTGATGTTTTTTGGTTGGAGCATTTAATCCATTCACGTTTAACATAATTATCAATATGTATGTTCCTATGACCATTTTCTTAATTGTTTTAGGTTTGTTTTTCTAGGTCCTTTTCTTCTCTTTTGTTTCCCACTTAGAGAAGTTCTTTTAGCATTTGTTGTAGAGCTGGTGTGGTAGTGCTGAATTCTCTTAGCTTTTGTTTGTCTGTAAAGCTTTTGATATCTTCATTGAATCTGAATGAGATCCTTGCTGGGTAGAGTAATCTTCTTTGTAGGTTCTTCCCTTTCATCACTTTAAGTATATCATGCCACTCCCTTCTGGCTTGTAGAGTTTCTGCTGAGAAATCAGCTGTTAACCTTATGGGAGTTCCCTTGTATGTTATTTGTCATTTTTCCCTTGCTGCTTTCAATAATTTTTCTTTGTCTTTAATTTTTGCCTATTTGATTACTGTGTGTCTCAGCGTGTTTCTCCTTGGGTTTATCCTATATGGGACTCTCTGTGCTTCCTGGATTTCAGTGGCTATTTCCTTTCCCATGTTTGGGAAGTTTTCGACTATAATCTCTTCAAATACTTTCTCGGGTCCTTTCTCTCTGTCTTCTCCTTCTGGGACCCCTATAATGTGAATGTTGGTGCATTTAATGTTGTCCCAGAGGTGTCTTATGCTGTCCTCATTTCTTTTCATTCTTTTCTCTTTATTCTGTTCTACAGCAGTGAATTCCACCATTCTGTCTTCCAGGTCACTTATCCGTTCTTCTGCCTCACTTATTCTGCTATTGATTCCTTCCAGGGTATTTTTCATTTCAGTTATTGTATTGTTCATCTCTGTTTGTTTGTTCTTTAATTCTTCTAGGTCTTTGTTAAACATTTCTTGCATCTTCTCGATCTTTGCCTCCATTCTTCTTTCGAGGTCCTGGATCATCTTCACTATCATTATTCTGAATTCTTTTTCTGGAAGGTTGCCTATCTCCATTTCACTTAGTTGTTTTTCTGGTGTTTTATCTTGTTCCTTCATCTGGTACATAGCCCTCAGCCTTTTTATCTTGTCTATCTTTCTGTGAATGTGGTTTTTGTTCCACAGGCTGCAGGATTGTAGTTCTTCTTGCTTCTGCTGTCTGCCCTCTGGTGGATGAAGCTATCTAAGAGGCTTGTGCAAGTTTCCTGATGGGAGGGACTGGTGGTGGATAGAGCTGACTGTTGCTCTGGTGGGCAGAGCTCAGTAAAACTTTAATCTGCTTGTCTGCTGATGGGTGGGGCTGGGTTCCCTCCCTGTTGGTTGTTTGGCCTGAGGCAACCCAACACTGGAGCCTACCTGGGCTCTTTGGTGGGGCTAATGGCAGACTCTGGGAGGGCTCACGCCAGGGAGTACTTCCCAGAACTTCTGCTGCCAGTGTCCTTGTCCCCATGGTGAGCCACAGTCACCCCTGCCTCTGTAGGAGACCCTCCAACACCAGCAGGTAGGTCTGGTTCAGTCTCCCCTGCGGTCACTGCTCCTTCCCCTGGGTCCCTATGCACACACTACTTTGTGTGTGCCCTCCAAGAGTGGAGCCTCTGTTTCCCCCAGTCCTCTTGAAGTCCTGCAATCAAATCCCACTAGCCTTCAAAGTCTGATTCTCTAGCAATTCCTCCTCCCGTTGCCAGACCTCCAGGTTGGGAAGCCTGACGTGGGGCTCAGAACCTTCACTCCAGTGGGTGGACTTCTGTGGTATAAGTGTTCTTCAGTCTGTGAGTCACCCACCCAGCAGTTATGGGATTTGATTTTACTGTGATTGCGCCCCCCCTACCATCTCACTGTGGCTTCTCCTTTGTCTTTGGATGTGGGTTACAGTGTCTTCCTGTTGATGATTGTCCAGCAGCTAGTTGTGATTCTGGTGTTCTCACAAGAGGGAGTGAGAGCACGTCCTTCTACTCCACCATCTTGGTTCAGGGCCACAAATTTACTTCTCTAAACTCATTTATTAATTATTTTAATTTGGCTGTAATTTTTTTTCAATTTTTCCATTTACGTAATTATATCGGGTGTGAAGAATGATGTTTTATTTCTTCATTTCTGATAACTATGCAATTTATTTATTTTTTGTTTCATACTGTACTGGCTAGGACTTTCAATGATGTATGTTAAATAAAAGTGATTCCTTGTCTTGTTATAGATCTCAAAAAGAAAACTTTCAACATTTTACCATTAATTTTTACACTCATCAGAATTTGCTTTGTAAATATCTTTTATTAAATTAAGAAAGTTCCCTTGTAGTTCAAGTTTGGTAGGAGTGTTTGCTTTTTAAAACTATGAATGGATACTGGATTTTACCAAATGCTTTTCCTGCAACTATTGAGATGATGTGTGTTTTTTCTCTTTCATTCTATAAATGCAGTGAATTACATTGATTTATTTTTCATTGGAAGACCAAAATTCAAAATTTTATTTTTGGAATAATCCAATTCAGTCATGAAATACTACTTTTTGTATATTACTGGATTGTCTCAGCAGCACTAGAATATGTTTCATGAATGCAGGGGTTTTTGCCTGTTTTATTCACTGCTCTGTTACCATGGCATATTTGTTGAGTGAATGAATGAAGGAATCCCTCAGAATTGTGACATCCTCTGCCTGTGAATAGAGAGCCCTGATCCCCTGGTTAGCTGGGGTGGGGTCCTTTCTCCTGGCTGCACAGGGGTCATATCTCCCCAGGACTGGGCACTACATTCACTCCACATTCTAGACAGAATATATCCAAACAACACCTCTCTTGGTTTCTTACTGAAGCCACCCTGCCTCCTTACCCATCTCCCGGTCCTTCCTATGTGTTGAGACCCCTTACATTCTTTATCCAGTATTTAGTGGATAAATGAGTCACTTGTTCACTGACATCCAACCCAGTTCACCCAATGGCACAGCTGCCTAGGAGCCAGAGAGGGGACAAGGAGAGAAGGTGGAGGGACTGCAGCTACCTTTGTATCACCCTGAAGATCATGACTAGAATCCCACATTCTGGGAAGAACTCTCATCTGTTCTGTGGAAGTCACTCTTGAAACAGAATAAAAGAGCTGAGACATATGTTTTTCGTCAGGAATCACAAAACAAGGAGAAACAAGACCAAAGTGTGCTGTCAGATGACACATAGATACTCACCTGTTATCCTCCATTATAAAGCATAAGAAATGTTTTAGAATGTTAAGCATTTCATTATCAAACATTTTTAAGTTAATGTGAAAAAAAATCTCACTTTAAAATGATCAATGTGCCATGAAGTTAACAAGCTCATTTGGAACAAAAATGACATGAGCTATATTATGGTTTCTTTACTGGTGACATTGTGTAATTACAATTACAATTCTAATTGTGAAAGACTAAACCCGTAAACAAAGTATTTGACCTTAATTTGGCTTAGGTTACAGAGCTCTTCATGACTCTTTTGCCCACTCCTCCATTTTTCTCCTTGAACTTTTGCCCCAGGGGTTTTATAATTCATTCCAATTATCCAATAAGGCAGGTTTTCCTGAGAGTAGAGGTACATCTCCCTCCCCACACCCCAGCCCCAACACACAGGGACACATATTTTCTCTCTCTCTCCCCCCTTGGATCACTCTTCCCCATCAGCAGCTTCTTTGTCTGTCAACTTCAACCCTTCAGAGGCCTTAAATATCACTTCCCACCTCCATCCCCAAAATAGGAACCAGGGCCCTGTGCTATTTTATAGCCCCTTGAATTTTTCCTATCATATCACTCATCAAATGTCATTTATCCACTTGTCTTCCCTAGAGGCTATAAACTCTTAGGCAAGTGTCCATACTGTCTTGCTCACAGTTGAATCTCCAGGCCCTGGAGTAGTACCTAGCATATAGCAGGGATTCAATAAGTATTTATTGAATGAATGAGTGAATGAATGAACAATTAAAATCTTAGCCTGGCTTATATTCCTGAATTATTAGTGTTAGCCATGCACCTTTCTAAGTTGACTTAGAACGGGTTCCAGGAGGTCTCATGTCTGTAGCTTGAAGAGCTCCTGAGAATATAATTTCCCCCTAGATGAACAGAGGTGATTTAGTACTAAAAGCCCCTGCCCAGTGTCCACTGAGAGGCAGACTGCCTGGGTTTGAATCCCCACTCCACTACTTACGAGCTATGTGACCTAGGACAAGTGACAATTTTTGTGTGCCTCAGCACCTCTCATAAGGTGGTTGTTGAAGTAAAGGACCTTAACACAGTGGCTGGCATACAGTGAATACCTAAGGAATGCCATGCCTTTATTTGACAGTAAGTCAGGTGATAATTGTAGTGCGGGCTTCCCCAAGAAGATGTGGAAGGGGATCCCCTCGGGAGGAAATATTCAGTTCTCTTGTTAAGAGGTTATGGGGACATCAGTGAAAGGGTGAAGTTTCAGTCACCTCAGCTGAAAATGGAATTGGGGCTACTGGGTGCCCTGCCATTTAAAACTGATACTGGGCTCCAAAGAGGGGAAGGGGAAACCTATTTAGGGAGACACAGTGACTTCTCTTTAAATTTATAGTTCAATACTTAAACAGGGGGAAACTCTCAAAAAGATGAACTTCCTCATCCATCATCTTACTCCAGGGAACTGTTTTTTGTTTTTTTAATTTATTTATTTTGTTTTTGGCTGCATTGGGTCTTCGTTGCTGTGCAGGGGCTTTCTCTAGTTGCGGCGAGCGCGGCTACTCTTTGTTGCGGAGCACGGGCTTTAAGTGCGCGGGCTTCAGTAGTTGTGGCACGTGGGCTCAGTAGTTGTGACTTGAGGGGTCTAGAGTGCAGGCTCAGTAGTTGTGGCGCACGGGCTTAGTTGCTCCGCGGCACGTGGGATCTTCCCGGACCAGGGCTCAAACCTGTGTCCCCTGCATTGGCAGGTGGATTCTTAACCAATGCGCCACCAGGGAAGTCTCAGGGAACTGTTTTGAAAGAGCAGTAACCATAAGCACATCCCAGAATTATCCCCTAGTATTTCCCTGCCAGTGTTCAGATTAACTAGAGAGGACAGTGGATGCTCAGGTGGGTGAGAGAGAACAGTGAGAGCTGTGGAATGCATTAACATGTCCTACACTGTGGGTTGGCCACCCTAATTCCCATCCCCCACCCCCTTCTCATCAGCCAGCTCTCAGCCTGTGACACGGCTCTGGTGGATGAGATATAAGAGAATATTTATGTGTTGGGGCTTATAGAAAGGTTTTTGCTTTCTTGATAAAGAAGAGACCGAATGGGCTATATGGACTGAAAAAAATGCACAACCTAAAAGTTGAGAGTTACTTATCTGGTGGACAAAACTGAAGACTTAAGCCTGGGACACAGCATCTCAGATAGCTCTGAGAGACTGCTCCGAAGAGACAAGGGGGAGCCAGGGTACATAGGAGTTTTTGCAACAAAGACCAAGTATCGGAGCATCAAAGGATTACTGTTAATTAAAGAAAACCAGACATCTCAAGTTAAGGAATTTAGTGCTTTTCTATGTATGGGAAGATGCAAAATCTGGGCTCACTGAATTCGTTCCTTTGATATGCACCTCAGCTATCTGGGGCCAGTCTCCCATACTTCCTCATCCTGAGTCTCCTCAGGGTGCCTCGTTGCAGGGCTCACCATTGGGCGGCTGTAATGTGATGGCTTGGTGGCGGCAACATCCTTTGTTTACCGATATGGCAGGCAATATTTTTCACTTACAGCTAGGATGCATCATTTTGCCCTTCATTCTTCCTCCTTTCCCTGCCTAGAACATAGACAGATGTGATGTCTCAAGGTGTAGCAGCTATTTTGCAATCATAAGGCAATGAGCATGAAGGCAAATGCCTCTAAGCTAAGGATGGTGGAGGGAAAGATGGAAACACCTGCATCCCTGATGACATCATGGACCTCCTGCACCAGCCCTGGACTGCCCACCTCTGCCCTTGTCTGAGACAAATAAACTGAGGTGAGTGATGGTTGGGTTTTCCTGCCTTTGAATGGACTCCTAACACATACATACATGCATGCATACATACATGCATGCATACATACATACTAATAAATAAATACAGCCTGCAGCCCAAACCCTTAGACCATGTGCACCTCAACTGCAACACTTACCACAGTATCTTATCATCACTTAGTTTTCTTTGTCTTCTATTAGACCTGAGTTCCTTGAGGGTAACGATCTGGGCTTATTTATTTCTCTCTCTGCAGCATAAACTGCAGTAGAGACTCAGTAGATGTTTGATGAGTGAATCCACTACATTGGATGTATTGTGATGAGTGAGCTTGCAAATCAGGAGCTGGTGCTATGGACCAGCCAGGAGAAGGGTGATGCTCTGTGAAGAAACCAGGGGCATCTTGAGAAATGAAACTCATGAGCCTCAACTGAACTCTTGTGGTTTCACTTGTTTCTGGATCTTTTATGACAAAAGCAAATAAAGCATGCTAATACGTATGAAAATGCAGACATTTTATCAGATAATGAAAACATACGCCCTTCTCAGACGTAGAATTAACCTTAATAGGAGTGATAGGAATAACAAAACAGGGAAAAGGGCAAAATAATTTTTCTCCCCTTATTCACGTGGCTGCTTACTCATAAAATGGACCTTTATTTTGCCAGAAAAATCTAGACGTTTGTATTTTAAAGAATCCAGAGCCATGACTGATTAAGAAATGCTCACTCTTGACCCTTATCGGCTTCATTCAGGCAACACTCAGCCGGCTGCCTTTGCAAAAGTTTACTTCTCAGGGCTCTGTCTTTCCTCTTCTGCCTTTCCTCTTTGCCTGAGGCTGATTTCATTTTCTCCAGCATTATGAGGCTCCTGAGCCAATTTGCCCAGAGCCTTTCTGTCGTTTGCATTTCAGCTGCCCACTTCTCTGTATAGTTCCTATTTTAAAATGCTTATGTAACAACTTTGGGCCCAACTGGGGTCTTTTGAGTCTTGAAGATTTTAATCAGACTGGAGTGAGTCCCCATTTCATACCCTGTGGAAAATCTAGTATCTTCTCCAAGTTTCCACATAATTCCCAGGAGGCTCACCTGGGTCTCACAGACACCTCTGGCTCCTACTTCCTGCTGCTGATGAGTCGGTGCTTTTCACTCTGCACCTGTGCTAATTCCTTTTCTCTACTTTAGCATCAATGTGGCTGTGGAACTCCGGACATTTACTTAATTTGTATTTCTTTTTTGAATAAGGCAACTAATTTATAGCACTAAATGTGACTGCTTCCTTCTGAGTAAAGTATAAAACTTTTGTGAATACGTGTTGAGTACTTATTTTATCCTTGGCACTGTCATGCCAGAGACACTTTAGTGACCCACTGAACTAGGTGATGGGCAGGTATCTGTGACCAAGAAAGCCATAGCCCCTGCCCCTGCCAGCGGGGATACCAATGAGGGGTGGAAGTACCATGGGCCATGAGAGCCAGTGACACTCTGTGTACCCTGTGCAGGTGCATGTTTGTAAGAGGTTCTGTGTAGTATTGTTTCTTATGCTCAACGCAACTGAGTTGTGGCCTCACTGTAATTCACTATTTCTTATAAGTTGAATTTGTTTACTATTAAATTCCTACTAAGAAACTCAAACAATTGGGTCAACATTGGAAAGCAAACTACTTGTATTAGTACCTGCAAAAATCACTCATGTTGAAGACAAGTCGTTATTATGTCCTGTACTTATATGTTCCCAGAAAGAAAAATGCTGCTATATTAGAGGAATAAAACTTCATTCTATTAAGCATTTAAGTAGATACAGGTTAGATATTATACCTTTGTATGAATTCTCTTTTGCTAGTTTTTGAGCAAATGACTAGAGTTTTTCTTCTGCTTCTTGCCAGCTTATACATAACCATGTGTGCACTGATCCCTCTCCTTGAAAGGAATAACTTCTGGATTTAAGGTGGCCTTTAGGGCCCTCTAGTGGTTTCTTGAATATGAAATAGTAAAAATTACCTTTAAGCTGAATAAGAGAAAAAAGAAATCTCTTTAAATTTGCTACACATCAGCTCTCAGAAGCTTTAAAGACAGATATTGGAAAACTTGTAGTAACTCATATATATCCTTTCTCTTTTTCCAAAATGAAATTTGTTACTGTTTTTGCATTCCATGGTAGTTTACGTGTGAAAATAGCTCCTTGCTGAAGGGTATCTTAGAACATAAAGATAGAATATTTTCATATTTAGAAATTAACATACAACACTAGTGCAACAGCATTTTGTAAGACGTATCTTGCTTTTTTTATTGGCTCATTCAAATGTGCATACAGTAAAGACTCATGTGAGTTTTTGGATTTTTGAGGAACGATGGAATTTTGGCATCTTCTGGGTTGGTTATGGAGTTTTAATCTATCCTGACAGCTAAGAGAATTATCTGGCACCAACCTTTGTACCTTTCTGTTATATGCATTTTAAAAAAAACTTTTTTTTATATTGGAGTATAGTTGATTTACAATGTTGTGTTAGTTTCAGGTATACAGCAAAGTGATTTAGTTTTATATATATATATATATATATATGTATATATATATATATCCATTCTTTTTCAGATTCTTTTCCCATTTAGGTTATTACAACAGAATATTGAATAATACTGTGCTATACGGTAGGTCCTTGTTGATTATCTATTTTATATATAGTAGTGTGTATATGTTAGTCTCAAACTTTTAATTTCTCTCTCCCACCTTTCCCATTTGGTAACCATAAGTTTGTTTTCTATGTCTGTGAGTCTGTTTCTATTGTTTAAATAAGTTCATTGGGATCTTCTTTTTTAGATGTTGGGGGTAGGAGTTTATTAATTAATTTATTTATTTTTGCTATGTTGGGTCTTTGTTTCTGTGCGAGGGCTTTCTCTAGTTGCGGCGAGCGGGGCCCACGCTTCATCGCGGCGCGCGGGCCTCTCACTGTCGCGGCCTCTCTTGTTGCGGAGCACAGGCTCCAGATGCGCAGCCTCAGTAGTTGTGGCTCACGGGCTTAGTTGCTCCGCGGCATGTGGGATCCTCCCAGACCAGGGCTCGAACCCATGTCCCCTGCATTGGCAGGCAGATTCTCAACCACTGCACCACCGAGGAAGTCCTGGATCATTTTTTTAGATTCCACACATAAGTGATATCATATATTTCTCTTTCTCTGTCTGACTATTATATCCAATTTGAAAGAATTCAGCCTAGGAACAGCCTCACATTCAAGTCATGTCAACGATTTAAAGAAACAGCTACAGACTTCTCTCAGTGCAAGATTCCTGAGCTATTAAATGCTGGCTCCCCAAATATCACCAACAGAAACTTTTGATAAGACAAATTTGAGTTTATTGCTTACCTCAGAAAGGGTGACCACCACCTCACGAAGCTCTGCTGTTGTCTTGGGGTGGGGAAAGACGAGGACAGAATTTATTGAGAATTAAAAGGGTGATGTAAGGTGAGTCTTTTAAGATGGAGCTAAGGATCTCAGTACAACCACCCAAGATAGCTGAAAACATCGAGGCAAGGTGTTCAAAGAATCTTAGGTGCAAACTCTCTGTTGATGTTATCCAGAGGTGATGGGTCTTTTGGGAAGATCCTATAATGAACAATCAAGCCATTTCCCTGGGCAGAAGACTCCTGGACAAATAAAGCAATGCTGGTAAAGACAGAGGAACAGCAAAGTGATGCTATTGTAGACAGTAGGTGTGGTTTTGGTTCTCGGTGTTCAGACTGAGTATCAGGGTGGACAGTTTCAGTTCTTAGCGGCCTTCCACAATTAAGATGCCTTCATGGTGTCGAAGCAATATTCCCTGCTAAAAATGCAAATCCTTAGAGGAAAATCATATCTAACTACTATAAGCATTTTGCTCTCTAGAATGACTATGTTTTAAGATTGTTTCCTATTAGGATATTTAAATGGAAACAGTTCTCTGAGAGAATAGACATAGTTTTACCAAGCTTTGATATTGAAAAAGATAGACATTTTTAAACATAGAAAGTTGGCAGGTAGGTAGGATGCCAGAGTTCAGGGTTACAGGGCTCCCACGCAGAACACAATGGCTTCCCAAAAGCAGTATTTTGTGCGCACTAAAGAACGTTATAAAAGATGCAGTAAGTGGAAGACAAAATATTGTCTCTAGTTTTGCTTCAGGGTTAACCTTCGTCCTGTTTCTGATTCAGAGCTCAGTGTCCTACCCGTAAGTGCCTGGTGGCAGAACTAGCAGGACTCCCAACTGGCAGCTAATACGATGACTTCGTGTTAGTCTATCAGCCCCATCTCTGAAGTTAACATGCTTTTTCCAGCCTCAAGTAAGTTGTGTTTTGAGAGCGGAAGGACACAAGGTGTCAAAGAGAACTTGCACCAGACACTCCTTAAAAACGGCAAGACAGAGTTTATTTGAGCTACTGCAGTAGAGGAGAGAGACTTCAATACACAACTGAGCTCAACTGCAGAAACAGCAGGGGTTTCTGTGGAATTATAGACAAGGGGCAAGGTGAGGGGTTCAGTGGATGGATTATTAAGACAGACTTGGTTACATATCAGAGGTGAGAGAAGAGGAACATGATTAGATATCAAGGATGGGAGGATTCACTTCATAAATATTTGTATTTCTGACATCCTATGGTAGGGGAAGTCTTGTGGTTCAGCTGGCTTAGCAGGCCAAGGACAAGGCCCAGCCAAGCAGAACGCTCAGAAGACCTGACTAAATTTGGTCAAAGAGATAGTCCTTGTCAAAGATGGGAATATTTGAAGATAGCATTGGGAATGAGTAGATGAGTGTAAGAAGTCCAATTGGGGTGAACTCAGCTTCACTTCCCTTTGCCAAAAGAAGGACAGCCTCCAGTTTAAGTTCTCCCACATCCCCAGAGTCTTGATTTGTGTCAGCAGCTCACATGGTTGCAGGACCAGCGGTAGGAGGGAGCTAGAGGCCATTGGGTCCATGGCAAATGAGGCTGTCAGCAGAGGCATTGAATTTGTCTGTGTTTTAAAGGCATTAATTTATTCAATGTAAAGATTTAAAATATACTTCAATTTTGTAACATTGCTTTGTCCTTTTTCTGTTTTTTAACGTTACCAGGGGCCTCAGTATGAGTAGCCGGCACCTCTCAGCCTGAGAGAGGCCCTTTGTGGATGGTTTCTGGAACACTCTATTCATCAGTCATATGGATTCCAAAAGACCCAAACACCTGAGAGTTAGTCAATTATCCACCTCTTACCACAATCATCTCCTCAACCCATCCATGAAGAAATGAACCATGTGGTACATTGGAAAGGGTCTGACTTGAGGACTTTGAGTCATCACCTTAATGATGGCATTTAAAGCCATATGACCAGATGAGATCACTTGAGGAGTGAGTACAGGTGCAGAGAGAAGTCCAAGGTGGAGAGCCTGGGGTACTCCCACATTCAGAGGTCTGGGAAAGAAGAATCCAGCAGAGGAGATGATGGGGGAGGGGAGGGCGAGAACCACCACCGATTGTTTAAAAAAAGCCATTTCGTTACTGGCTTTTTATTAATTCAGAGGTCACTCCTTCTATGGATCCCTCTTATAACTATTGATTCCTCATTGATTCCTCAGTTTCTGCTTCACATATTTACACAAGACATATATGGAAATACCATACTCAGAAACAGACCTACAGTAACCCTTACCTCAGTTTTGGGATCCATCTTCTGACTTAGCAGAGTGGGGATATGACAGAGTTAGTCATAGATGCTGAATTATATGCATTTTCTTTAATAAATCAGTTTTTCCAAGTTGCTGTTTAGATATTATTCCAGAGCTCAGCACATGAAATAGAAACCAGTTTAGATTTTTCAGTTAGGAGGGAATTGAACAGAGACAATTAGGCACTTACAAATTTTTTGGAAGGTCATGGGGCTACCACTGATCTGTTGGTTCTAAGATGAACCACCGTTGCTGCTACTGCTGCTGCTGTCAAGCTGCCACCACACCTGCTCACGTCCGGGAAGCTGAGAACTAAACATGAAAACAGCGTCCAGCTGCCACAAACACCTATGCTTTAGGGAACTTGCTTGCCGTCTTATACACCACAGAGGTGGGCTTTCCCGCCATTATGCTTTCTATATCTCTATGAGTCTATATCATTAGCCTGATCCAAATCACATTTAAAACTTTAGCTCCAAGCAATTCTGAAAAATGTAGTTTTTAGACTTCTAGCCCTTTAAATACAGAGGGGATACAAAAGAAAGGAGACTAGTCTCCAAATAAGAATAGTTAATATTCAGCCCAAATGTGTTCACAATGTTGCACGTCTTGTAAAAGTTTATAAGACTTAACCATTTTCTAAAAGCTGCAGCTTCTACGTGACTTCATAAATATTTGTATTTCTGGCATATTCTATAGTAGAGGAAAGGCCTATGGTTCTTACTAGTTTGTTACCCTCTGCTTTTATGCTATGCTTGGCGTCCAAAGAATTCCCACACCTTTGTCAATTATAATGTCTTTTACTCAACACGCGTTTAGCATAGTTTAAGTAAAAATGTTTTGGACAATCTATATCTAGGTGCCCTCCAAACTGGGCTATGATACTGTTATGGCCTGACATCTTTCTCCTGGTCTTTCGTCCTTATAAGCAAATCATTAATCCACTGATCAAACTGCACAAAAGATGAACCGGCTACTGGGGGAGAGGGGGGAAGGGGTATTTGATGAGGGAGGTTCACAGTCTGGCAGCATCTAGCCTAAAAGTATAGACTGACCTCACACACTGTTTCCAGGTTGGTCTCTCTCTCTCTTTTTTTTTTTTTTTTTTTTTTTTGCGGTACGCGGGCCTCTCACTGCTGTGGCCTCTCCCGTTGCGGAGCACAGGCTCCAGACGCGCAGGCTCAGCGGCCAATGGCTCACGGGCCCAGCCGCTCCGCGGCATGTGGGATCTTCCCGGACCGGGGCACGAACCCGCGTCCCCTGCATCGGCAGTTGGACTCCCAACCACTGCACCACCAGGGAAGCCCAGGTTGGTCTCTCTTAATCAGAGATTAATCTTATTCCAGCACTGCCAACCCACTAAATGCACTGGCCTCTCCTACATTTATCCAACCCCTTCTTCCTACTTCATGTCCAGGGTCAAAGCCAATAACTTATAAAGCAGAGCAACAGGCAGTACTTAGTTTATTTCAAAAAATAAAATGTCTTTTGAGATTTCCTTTTTTGTTATGTTTCTATCTTCAGCCTTTTCAGGAAATTAAAGAAAGAACAACAAGAGTTAAGTCAAAAGCCACAGCTGCCAAAGGAAATAAAAGTACGAGATTAGCTCTGCAGCTCTCCTCCCAGTAGACTTGACGAATGAAGAGAGTCACACAGGTGTATCTAGAAACACATGTCATGGCTAGGACTCCTTGATTAGTCAAGTTATCTTTCCCGTTTTTTTTTGTTTTTTTTTAATTTTATTTTCTTTCTTTCTTTCTTTCTTTCTTTCTTTCTTTCTTTCTTTATTTATGGCTGTGTTGGGTCTTCGTTTCTGTGCGAGGGCTTCCTCTAGTTGCGGTGAGCGGGGGCCACTCTTCATCGCAGTGCGCGGGCCTCTCTCACTGTCGCGGCCTTCTCTTGTTGCGGAGCACAAGCTCGAGACGCGCAGGCTCGGTAGTTGTGGCTCACGGGCCTAGCTGCTCCGTGGCATGTGGGATCTTCCCAGACCAGGGCTCGAACCCGTGTCCCCTGCATTGGCAGGCAGATTCTCAACCACTGCGCCACCAGGGAAGCCCATCTTTCCCGTTTGAAACATAGCAATCCAAATAATGATGTTTTCTTTGTGAATACCAGAAGGCTGTTTGAATATCTGTGAATATTATAAGACTATACATTATAGAATATTAGGAACTGTGATTTGGAAACAGGAATTGTTCATTAATTGGTTTAATTGTCTGCTTCCTGAACGGAGTAGGAGCTCCTTGAGGACGTGGGCTATGATGTGGGCTATGCCCAGGACACTCTGATGGTTAGAAGAGAGCTGAGACAAATCCCTAGACTAGAGTTTGTAAGAACTAGTAAAAATTAACTACATGGCAAACAGGGAGTCAGCACAATCAGGCAGAAAGCAAAAGCATGACATGCTTGGGGAAATGGAGGTGGCTTAGTAGGACTGCTCTGTTGGGACGTGCTGAAGAGTCGGGTAGAGAACGGCAGGGCTCACAACACACAGAGTCAGAGTTACTAAGAGATGAAGTTTCAGCTCTCTTCTGAAAGCCCCAGGGAAGGGCTTGATTGGATGGACAATCTGGAAAAAATGCTCTGTCCCTGTAGACTGGGTTGAGGATGCTCTAGAGAGTGGGAAGCAGACCAGAGACAGGGAGACTAGTTCGGAGGTCATTACAGTAAATCTGGGCAAGAACTGATGATGATCTAAACTGATGTTAAGTAAGTAGGTATATCAGGGAAAGAATGAATGTATTTGAGACATAATTAAGCAGGAGAACCTTTTGTAATTCTGCCAACAAAGTAGAGTGTGGCCGTTGAGAAGGTAACCATTGGAGGCACACTGTCTGGGTTTGCGTTCTGCAGACTCTGCCACTGTGACATGGCTTTGGCAAGTTGCTTAACTTCTTAGTGCCTCAGTTTCCTCACCTGTGAAATGGGGGTAGTAATGTAACACACAGAATTATTGGGATTTAATGAAACAGTACATGGAGAGCACTTACCTCTCTGCTTTTTTCACTGCCTTACCAGGACTGGAGACCCTGTGGATCCAGAAGTACTAGGGAGGGACATATCCCCATTTGAACCATAAGGAGGCATAACAAAAGAAGAATCTCGGTGGAAGTGACTTCAGAACTTCAGTCTCTGTCTAAGATTCACAAGCTTGATATTACCATCATGGAAGAGCTAGGAATTTTGCTTTTTTTGAAACACAAAATGCATTATTACACTTTGAACAACATGTCAAATTAAAAGACAGAAAACCAAAGATTGTTCCTGTTTTTTAAGCAACGTTTAAGCAGAAGAAAAGGAGAAGCTTAACACATGAAAGGCATTTTGGAGAAAGAATTCTGACAGGTCTGGATATCCATGGCCTTGCTGGACTAGGTATTCATACCCAAATGTTTCTTTATTCTCAAGGACTTCAGGACCACAAGTTGGTTCCAGAGATTAGAATCCTAAACCGTGGCTCAAAATAACAGGAAAGATGGGTGGGTTTTAGCAGCTGTTTTGGTGTATCTTTCTTGAAACAGGTGATGCTCATAAGATCTAGAAAACCACCAGGGAGGAAATGTGAGCTCTCCATTACTCCTTTTCTCTTCTCCTCGCTCCCCTTTGCTTCCCCCATCTTACATCTCTCCCCATCCTTCAAAGCCCTGGTCAAATCCCTCCTCTATTAAGACTTTCCTGCTTCAAGCCCATGCTAACTTCACTTTCCTCTAATTTATTATTTCCCTTCTTTTATAAGTATGTCTTAGTCAGTATCAGATGTTTCTCTAAAAAAAATTTATTTACAACAGAAATATGCTTAGCTTTAACAGAAAAGTTAACCTATTTTAAAAGTATTTTCAGGACTGGAGGGCATTTTGGTTTCTGCCCAGGGAGAATGTTCAACTTGCAACATCTGAAGGGCTGCTGTGTATCAGCCCCAAGAGGAGGATCTTTTGTTGTGTCATTTGTCAGCTTCAAGCACCTGCGAAGGAATAACGCTTCCACACTCGCACTCCTCAAAGGTGGGCTTCTTAAGCCTAAAGGGAAATCCAAGGTAGTAACAAATAATTTTGTGTGCAGTTCTGGAGAGAATCTCTCCATCTAGGGTAAAGACACTTAGGACAAGGAATGCGGAGACTTCACACTTGATACTGGTAGCCTTGCTGTGCTCAGGTTTAAGCCAGGAAGAATTTTAATCATTTCTTGGATCAGGTACCTAGAGCAAATGAAAGTGTCAGTGTTTGAAAACTAGACAGTTATTTGGCATTTAACACCTAGAGGAAATGAGTTTTGTTGTGGTTTTATAAGGGTCACTGTCCCAAATGGAAGTCAAATGCTTCATGTTCTTTCACTGCAACAAAAATACTGCTTTTTAAAAGAGTGAATAAGCAAATGAAGGATATCTTTGTTTTCTTTCTTATCCATTCTTTTAGAGACAATGAATAGACTTGGGCAATAGAAGTGCAGGTTGGTAAAAAAAAATGTTTAATGAAGTTTTGTTTTTGGTTTCCCTGGTGGGTACCATCTTACATATTTTCTGTATTCTTTCTCATAAGCTCTAAATGAATCCAATGGTAAAGACATACATTTCCATTGTCCAGTTTCCCCAAGTCCTAATTGTATCCTTTTCCTCACATTTTTGTCCTAAACCCTATGAAGAGAATTAGTAGTAGGAATAATCAATAACTTTCTAGCAACTTTAGCGCAGCCCATCAGACACTATAACAAAGAGCTGTGGCCATTGTGAAGGGGCTGGGGTTGTGCTTCCAGATCACAAGAGCTCATTGTGTGTATCTCTTCCCAACTCCTTGTTCAGTGACCTCAAGTCGGTAGCTTGAAATGGCCATGGTGGGAGCATACACCACAGAAATCAGCAAATGCTACAAATCAGGGACCCCACCCCCCAAAATGAGCTGGTTTACTAACACACCACAGATTAAATGTCAGAAATATTCAAAAGAAGATCTACTTTCAGGTGGCAGAGGAGAGGGAAAGGAGAAGTTTGACTATTGAAGATGTGAAATGTTTCTGATTCCGCATCAGTTCAAAATGTGGGTTGAACCATATGAAACTTCTGATCTTAAACAATTTTTGACCTACAAAAATGGCAGTTTTATACGGCTCAATCTAGTATACGAGGCTGCGGGGAACAGAAAACCCAACGAACAGTGGCTTAAATAAATAAAATTTGTCTCATATAGCAAGAGATCCAAAGCAGCCGTGGGATGAGATAGCTGTTCAATGATGCTGTCAGAGACCAAGGATCTTTCTATACTTCAGATGTACTATCCTTAGAAAATCGGTTTTTGTTCTCATACTTGTCATCCCATGGTCACACATGTCTGCCGTGCCTCCAGGCACCATGCCTGTGTCCCTGGCAGAAGGGCAGCAAAGGGTAAAAGGCTATGCCCATCAAGTTTACTCAGGAAGACAAAAATTTTCCCTGGGGCCCCACTCAAAACACATCATTGGCCAAAACTTGTCATATGGACACTCCCAGGTAGAGGAGAATGGGTAATCCCATTAGAATTAGAGTTTTAGAATCCCATTCTAAAACAGATTTAGACTGGCCATGTTTCATCCCTGGCACTGGGGTGAGAGCCTACAGTCTCTGAGAAGAGCTCTCAGCAGCCACCTGGGAAAACTGGGGTTCCATAGGCTGGGAAAAGTAGGGAGGGAGTGGATATAGGGAGGGCCACACATAGTATCCATCCTAATTCCCTTCTGGTTATGAAGCCAGACACCTTCAGGTTTCTAACAAACTCGGACAAGATTTTCCGTTTCTTGGTTTCAATGTGTATAAAATCTTTCACACCGATTGCTTAGCATTGCTCCAAGTTAGCATGCAGCTCAAAAACCCACACAGTAAATATGACTCCGTTTTGCAAGTTTTATATGATCACAGAATTATAGTTCATTCTTTTTTTTTTTTGGCGGTACGCCGGCCTCTCACTGTTGTGGGCTCTCCCGTTGCGGAGCAACAGGCTCCGGACGCGCAGGCTCAGCGGCCATGGCCCATGAGCGCAGCCACTCGGCGGCGGCATGTGGAATCTTTGCGGACCGGGACACGAACCCATGTCCCCTGCATTGACAGGCGGACTCTCAACCACTGCGCCACCAGGGAAGCCCTATAGTTCATTCTTAAAGCTCAGCCTTCAGACTTCGGTCTCTGCTCCACAGTGGTCTGTTTACAGCTGTGGACTGTGACCTTTAATCTTTCTTTGCTTAAGAGGGGCCTCGACTAAGGTAGAATCAATGACTCGGCACGTTGTTCTAACAGAGAGTTGAAAGAAGATAATGACAAAACAGATGTTACAAATCTTTCTGAAGAAAATGCCTAATGCTGGCTATTTGGAGGAAGCCAGAAAAAAAAGTACACTCTTCTGTTGTGATGATTGTAACCTTGAAAAAGTCTGACCTTGGCGTCTAAGAATCATGTCACTCCAATGATTGGTAGCCTTGTTCTGCAATAATGGTGGGTGTGCCATCATGTTACCCCAAGACAGTAAACTACTGATTATGCTTCACTGTCCCATTGATCGGATTATGGCAACTAGGAGAATGCATGGTGTCTGCACTTGGCTGGGCGTTGTTGAGAAGCATGGACAGTGCAGGCTTTATTGTAACATGGCTGTCAAATGCATGGTCACATTTATGAGCACAAGACCTAGAATCAGACACACACAGGTTCTATCCGGGTGAGGCCTTTTGCTGGCAACATGACTTTGATTTGAACAAGTTATTTAACGACTCAGCCTCAGTTTCTACTTTTGTAAAATGACACTTTTTGTTGTGAGGATTAAAGGAAGCAAAGTAAGTAAAGCGCTTAGTACATATTAAGAACTTAATAAGTGAGAGTTGCTGTTTTCCCATGTCTGATTCCAAAAAAGTTTTTCTGAAATGATTGTATTTTTGATAACTGTCCCTTTAATAATAATAAATATAATATGCCTTTTATTGTAATAATTGCTGTTTCCAGGGGCCAACATGCAATAACTACTTTTTATAATTTTTCCAATATTATCTATATGTGCTGGGAGAATATGATTTTGCTTTCTTGTCCTTTTATCTTCAACAGCAAAATCACTCATTCTTTCATAACTTACCTCTGGAAAAGTACGTAGTAATGAAAAGAATCTCTTCTATCACTTTGGGATGGTTAGAAAACAAGGCATTTGAAGGCATTTCTAAAACTACAAGATAAAAACCATTATCATTATCTCTCACTTTTTATTTACTACACATAAAGAATAAGGCAATATATAATACCATGTGGTTGTAATTCTACAAAGGATCAATTAAAATAGTGGACTTGACACCACTCACATTGATTCCTATAGGTTTGGTCCTTTATAGATAGAAAATCACTTTAAGTCCAAACAACCAGAAAGCCCAAATATGCATTTTAAAAAGTATTCAAATTATTCTCATGTATTCAAAGTATACATCTATAGGATCCTAAAGTTCATATGAATAACAAGAGTGAAATTAAAGCTACCTTAAGTTTAGGGTCAAGTTTATTTTATTGCATTGTGGTTCTTGGCATATTGCCAATGCACATATGGTTTGTATATTATGATACAATAATTTAATAAACGTGTTCGCTTGTCCCAAAAGCTCCATTTCTTAATTACATTCGCTAAATAAGAATTTACAATGATCTCCTATACGTTTGTGGATGACTCAGGATTTTGCCATTGGATATTTTATACAACAATCTTGCCCCTCCATTGTAGCAAGGAAAGAATCTCATTGGACCCTCTTAAATGTCATTTAAAGTGTCTTCTACCTCAACAAAGAATAGAAAATATCACAACACGAGCCACTAGATGGCGCACTAGTAGCGGCGATATTCTAGCAACGGGAGGACAAAATAACATTTTTGAAATCTGTAGAGTTAAAACAGTAGATTATATGGGTGTACATTATATAACTGGCTGAATGAAAACATCAAAAAGTTGACTGTAAATATGAATTTCTATACAACATATTTCCTTTTTCCACTGACTTCTATTATAAAATCGGATGTGTTTCTCTGGATGAAACTATCAGGTAGGAAAGCACTGTCTTGTACATTGACATATGTAAAGGAAAATTCTATTTTAACATCTCAATAAAGGTATTGAAATGTCAAGATTTAATGTTGTACAGTTAAGGTTAATTAACTGTACAACATTAATTTAAATGTTGTACAGTTAAGGTTAATTTCATGTTTGACACAACATCATATAAGCCTAGAAAATAAATGACATTTTAATAGCACCAAATATATGGGCTAAAAGTCACTCAGGCGTAATTCCTTTGAGGTTCTCTGAAGTGGTTCCTAATAGTCACAGGATGCTGATGGGTTTTAGAGATTAATAGTCTGGGCCAAGAGAAGGAAGGAGAACTAAACACAGCAGAGGCAGCAATGAAAACAGAACAGCAAATGAAGAAACACAGCGGCAGATCCTGCCGGTTTGTAGGCATAACTGAAACCATGGGAAAGCACATTCATCGAAAGGGAGAGTTGGAAGGGATGTGAGAATTCCGTGAAAAGAGTCCTTAATGATGTAATGATTCAATTTTTAAATTATGAAGGCGTGCCTGAATGAAAACCAGGTTCATTTTATAATGAAACGAACATTTTTCTGAAGCTACACTATTTGATTTAAACAGCATTGTTCATCAAGTAACTGTTCATCAAGGTCTGATTTACAGCTGTCTCTTAAATCAAAATAAAATTCATAATGATAGGATCAAAGGTCTGGCTCTCTGCACTTGCCTAACCTTCCTTTTTTTAATTAAAATACAGTTGATTTACAATGTTGTGTTAATTACTGTTGTACAGCAAAGAGATTCAGTTATATATATATATATATATATATATACATTCTTTTTTTATATTCTTTTCCATTATGGATTATCCTATGATATTGAACATACTTCTCTGTGCTATACAGGAGGACCTTGTTGTCTGTCCATTCTATATAGAAAAGCTTACATCTGCTGACCCCGACCTCCCATCCCATCCCTCCCCCAACCCCTCCCCCTTGGCAACCACCAGCCTGTTCTCTATATTCGTGATTCTGTTTCATAGATAGGTTCATTTTTGTCGTATTTTGTATCCCACATGTAAGTGATATCATATGGTATTTGTCTTTGTTTTTCTGACTTACTTCACTTTGTATGTTAATCTCTAGTTGCAGCTGCCTAACTATGCTCATCTGCCTTGGGGGTCCCCAATTCCTAGCCCTTCCAGGCAAGCCTGCTTGCTATGCTGGATATGGCTTCATCTCCTCTCTTCCCTTGTACTTTGCTGTGGCAAAGATGGGAAATCCCTTTCCATAGTGTAGGGCTGGTGCTGAAAAGCCCTGACCAGCCCAGGCCCACATTTCCCAGCCCCACCCTTCCTTGCATCCAGGTTGGACCATGACACTAGTTCTTGCTAGTGGAATATGAGTAGAAATGATGTGGGTCACTTCTTGGCCAAGAGAGTAAGAAGTGGTAGTAACCTTCTCTGCACTTTCTCCTTCCCCTTCTGCCAAGTGGATATTAACAAACAGGATGATGTTGGAAGCCACATGGAAGGTGGTGGAGATTCCATCAGCCTAGGGCTCAGAACGGTCATAGGGAGTGAAGCCTTCCTCTAATTCTGTGCCTGTCCTTCCACTCCTGCCACCTCATCAGGAACATTTTGTTTTGGATTTTATGTGAGTGAGAAATAAGCTTCTATTGTGCTAAGACATTAAGATTTCTTTTTAAACAGCAAATAGCCTTACCTTAATTTATTTGCAAAAGGAATGCTAACAGGAATGCTTTTTTCATTATGGGGGTGGGGGACAGAGACTGTTTATTGAGCACCTATTATATGGTAAGGACATCATAATGGTAACAACTTTAGTAATTTATATATTTTAATTTTCCCAACTCCAAGAGCTAGTCATCACTGTGTTACTGGTACAGCCTTGATGTATGCTGTTGGGTAATTATGTTTAAGTGTAGACAGTCTCTGACTTGTGAACATTTTACATTAGAAGGTCCAGCTGGGGATTTAATTCACTACTGGATACAGGGTTGAGTAAGCCAAAGATTGATAGGGAAAATATGGGAAGTGGCCATATGGCATTCTACAACATTTAAGTCTGGCTGTAGTGCAGACACAGGCTTTGGGCTACATATGGAGATAATAGAGAAAGATGAAATTGATAGACAGAGTAGGCTCCAGATAAAGAATGATATTGAATCCAAAGCTAGGAAATTTGGACTTTGGTTTATAAGCAATGCGGGGGCGGGTAGTCAAGTGACATGAACCAAACTCTTCTTTAAGATTTATTTGGCAACAGTATTATATATAGACAACTTACAAATTAACTTTTAGAGAAGGTTTTTAAAATACACACACACACACACACACACACACACACACATATATATATATATATATATATATATATATATATATATATATATATATATATTTATATATATTTAAAAAAATTTTGGCCACATTGTGCGGCTTGTGGGATCTTAGCTCCCTGACCAGGGATTGTACCTGGGCCCTGGCATTGGAAGCTCAAAGTCTTAACCACTGGACTGCCAGGGAATTCCCTAGAGAAGGTTTTTTGTTGAGATGGTGTTGTCCTGTGCATCGTAGAATGTTTAGCAGTATCCTTGGTCTCTGCTAACTAAATAACAGTAGCAACTCCCACCCCCTTCACATTGTGACAGCCACCGGACATTGGACATTGCCAAGTATCCCATGGGGAGCAAAATCAGCCCTGGTTGAGATCCACTATTCTCGAGAAACAAACAGTTCGCCAAGTGAGACTTGTCTTTAACTTTTCGTTTGAAGACACACCACTGCCTCATCTTCTTAGATCAGGACAAGAGAAGCCTCTCTCCCTCTACCCCCCACCCCCATCCTTGCTTTCATCAGAAGGCCCAGGTGGATGTGGTTGTACCCCTCCCATAAGGCAAGTGGTCTTGGAACCACAGGGATATGGCCACTGATGGCCCACGCCCTCCTTTCTACCATATTCTAGGCACTCATGACCCTGGAATTCTTAGCCCCATTTTCCAAGCAATGGTGATTGGGGGTGGGTGTAGATTGAGTTTGGATACGCAGGCGAGGGCATCCACGTGCCTGTGCCTGAGGGTCCTCATGGTACCAGACAGAGCTGGTGTCGGGGGAGAAGGGGGCAGCTCCTTAAAATTCCTGTGCGAGACTCCGAGAAATGTGGGAACTCTAACTTTGAGTCTGACCCCCCAGCCTTGGGCCCTATGGAGAAACTTCAAAGCAGGATGCCAGAGGTGGTGGTGAGAGCAGGGGTACCTTGTAACCGGAGTCTGGGGGGCTAGTAGGATGAGGTGGGGTGGGAGAAACCTGAGCCATGTGGCCCAGGGCTTCTGTGTGCCTCTTGCCTCAGAGTCACAATTTGCATCTCACAATCCAGTTAATGTAATGTGATGGGAGGAAGAGCTTGGGACTCTGAAATCACATGCATCTAGGTGACAGCCTGATTCTGCCTATAGGGTCTGTGTGGCAGCTGAGCGAGGCCAGGAAAAATTAGGATGCTTTGGCCGGACATAGAAGGGGGAAGGACATCCAGGGAATGTGTGAAAAGACACAGATGTTTGCAGAGTGCTTGAGCATTTGGAAGTTGTTTAGAGACTAGGAAGATGAAGGTGTGAATGGAGGACAGTGTGCTGGGGAAAGAGCTGAGGTGAGTCTGCAAGGACCCCACACAAGAGCTCTGAAGGGGCCTAGACTTTCTCCTGCAGCAACACAGAGCTTTGAGGGTTGCTAAGCAGAGCAGGCCCTCTGGTTTAGCTCTGGATGGAAGTGGAGAGAAAGTAAAGGCTGTGAGATCAGAGAGTTGTTTTTAAAATTCTGACAAGAGAGGCTGGGCTGAACAAAGGCACTGAGCAGGGGAGTGAAGACAAGACTGGAGAGATTCTGTGAAGGCTGAATGGCTCATAGAATAACAGCTCTTGATACAGCCCTGAGCATATTGAAACCTAGACACATGCTTTTGCCTTTTAAGATTTCGGCATAGAAGATTTTGGTTTTCACACGGGGCCACACCAGATAAAATTTTCAAACAGGATTTTAAAATGTTACTTTCTTTTTCCTTTTCAGGATGACTTTGTAGACCTTTTGTACCTCCATATCTTTTAAAAATTTTGCATTTCACTTCTGTTTGTGTGTTTGTGTATACTTTTTATAACCGGTGTATAAAACTGATTTTTTTCCAAAAATAGGGTTCCAAAAGTAGAAACTTCAGGCTGAGTGAAAACCAGAAGAGGTTATATTTGGAAGCAACAGGGATTCTGATATCCCTGAAATCACTCATCCTTCGTGCCTCCCAGTACTACCAACACAGACATCTCTCCATGTCACTGTCCTACAAAGGTGTTGACCTCTCATGCATGGAAATAATATATGGAAATGAGATTCAAAAAGATTATAATATTCCAATTCAAGTCAAGAGAGCAAATTCTTTGGGGCTTCATTTTTAGGTAAAGATCATCTAAATAAAACGTTAATTTGCATCTCTATACAACGGCCTTCAGCTATCTTCAAGAAAGGTAACTATATTTGGAAATTTTCCACAGGCAACATGCACATTAACCTTTTGTTGGGACATCAACAGGAGTGAGACGTCTCTAAATTATTAGCATTCTTCTCTACAACTGGAAATTTCCATCCCTTCCAACAACTTTTCAGACTGTCTCCTTTGGGTCCAATGACTATAAAATGCTGATTAGATAATGGCAAACAATGGGATCACAAGACCTGAAAGAATTCCAAATCGTTTAGTGGGCTTGTCAGGCCTTCCTCTGGACAATGAAAGAAATGTGGGAAATGCAGCCACCACTTTAAAGGGCATATTGTTCAACACTGAGAGGCCTCTGTACGATGTGTTTTGATACACTTTAAAGTTCGTAGAACCAGGGCGTCTCAAGTCAGAAGGGGCCTTATAAGGTCATTTAAATCTGTCTTTCCTCTTCCCATTTTATCTTTACACAGGCAAATATATTTAGATCAACAAGCGTATTTAAAGAGTTACCCTGTGCAATTTGCTGGGACAAGAATAAAATCCCCATGAATCGAGCCTTGGTCTGGAGTGGGCAGCAAAGCCTTTTCAGAAAAGGTAGGAGGTGGAGTAGAAAGCGTCGTTTAGTTTGGATCTGGGCGGCTGTGTTAGGAGAGCATGTGAGACAGAGGAAATGAGATGCAGAAATGTGCAGAGGTGGAAGAACAAAGCCGGTCAGTAAGACATCAGTGTACCAGCTGGACCTGACAGAAAGTTCACATAAAGAGGAGGGGCTCAGGTATGGTAGGTCTTTGCTGCCATGAATTGACGAGTCTTCGGACTATTCTGAAAGCAATGATGAATATTAAAGCCTTTTGAGCAGGGGTGTGAACAATAAACCCATCCCATGATCAAGGAATTTACTCATGGAAAAAGGAAAAGAAAATTTACTCAAGGAAAAAGATAAATTCTGATTTAAGTGAAACTATGGATCTGATATTCCCTTTAAACTGTCTATAATGACGACTCCAGTTTATGCTGGATGAGTTTGCAAACTCATTTCTAGGAAACATGTCTTGTTGCCTGCTCCGTGGCCCTATCACTGCCCCTTGTCAAAAATAAGGAAAAGTAGCAGGTCTGGGGAATGGGCAGCAAAAGTCTGAAGACATATCCTTGCAGAATGGTGCTAAAAAGGGTGTAGGCTAGGTGGGGGGTTGTGTTTGTATGCTCTGGCTACCACAATAAAATGCCACAGACTGGGTGGCTTCAACAAGAGAAATTGATTTCTTACAGTTCTGGAGGCTGGGAAGTCCATGATCAGGGTGCTAGCCAATTCAGTTTCTGGTGAGAGCTTTCTTCCTAGCTTATAGATGGCTGCCTTCTTGATGGGTCCTCACATGGCAGAAAGAGAGAGAGAGAGAGGGAGAGAGGGCATTTTTCCTCTTATAAGGCAACAGCCTTATTATATCAGGGTCCCACCAATATGACTCCATTTAACATTAATTACCTGCTGAAGATCTTATCTCCAGATAAAGTCACATTGGGGGTTAAGGCTTCAACATATGAATTTGGGGGGCACAATTCAGTCCATGACAGTGGGTTAGATATAGCCACTGAATCAATTGCCCATTGGAGATTTTTCATTTACCTAGGATTTTAGAAACTGCATGGAAGTTGCAAAATCATCATTGTGGCAGGTAAGAAAGTGATATTTTCTACCACATTTTCTCACTATTTTGCCAAACTTTCCCATAATCCTAAAACTGATCAAGACAATTCTTTTGATTTATTAAAATTATGCAAATCATGATACACGATTAATGAGTTATTTTCAAGTAAATGTATTATAACTATATGGAATAAAGTGGGCAGCTCAATCCACCTTTTGTCAATAATAGTCTTGATTTAATTGATCACTGGGCATGTGCTGGGGCTTTACACATGTTATCTTATTAATCTTCACAATAACACGATAATGTAAAGATCTCCATTCCACAGATGAGAAAATTGAAGCCTGGAGAATTCAGGTGATAGTACAAGACCGATTTCAAATTCAGGCTTAGAAGATTCCCCAGTCCAGAAATTCCCCTGTACCATCTTACCGTTCTTGTTATTATATTGTCTTTCACTGCACTGATGAAATAACAGATCAAAATGACATTTTCAAAAATCAAGATCTTGAAAGGATGGGGATAACAACTATCAGAACAACTATCAGAATCACCTGGAGAGTTTTTTTTTTTTTTTTTTTAAACACTGATATAGTTCTTATCTTCCATCATAAAACACAAACGTACAAACCAACCAGGTCCATGGAATCAGAGTCTCTAAGGATGGGGCTTAGGGATCTGTATTTTATAAAGTTACCAAAATAATCTAGCCAGGTTTGGGACTCTGATGGGTAGAATAGTAGCTCCCTCAAAAGACATGTCCATGTCTTATTGTCTGAAAACTGCATGTGATCATATTTGGAAGGAATCTTTGCAAATGCAATTAAGCGTCTCTAGATGAGATCATCCTGGATTATCTAGGTGGACCCTAAATTCAATGACAAGCCTCCTTATAAGAGACACAGAGAAGAAGAGAAGGCCATGTAAAGACAGAGGCAGAGATTAGAATGATGCAGCCACAAGTCAAGTAATGCCAGGAGCCACCAGAAACAGGAAGAGGCAAGGAAGGATTCTCCTTCAGAGGGAGTGCCACCGCGCCAACCCCTTGATTTCTGACTTTTGGCCTGGTAGAACTGTGAGAGTATAAATTTCTGTTGTTTAAGCCACCCAAGTTTGACGTCATTTGTTACAGCATCCCTGGGAAACTAAAACAAGGACATGACTTAGGTGACAGAAAGTAGCAAAAGTAATTAAGGCAAGATTGAACGTGGGAATGAGAGAGAAGATAATTGGAAATAATATAGTACATCTTTTTGCTATTTAGAGATGCTCACAATTTAGCAGGCTATTATGATTTTGGTCTCTCACCGTTGGAAGCTCCATCTATACATCATTAACAATTTCAAATGCATTGAGCATACTCTTGTAAATTGTATTTACATTAACTGGGGAAAGTTCATTCAAGTCTGTGTAGTTAAACCCATTGAGAATGTGGGCTTTATGAGTCCATTATATGCCTTCCTAGGTGGCTAGTGGTGAGGTTAATAAAAAACAAACAAACAAAATAGACAACACTTAGCCAGAGAATACGTATCCACTAAGAAGGTGGGAGATAAAGGTAGGGGAAACAGTGAAAAGTAGCTCTTTTCCTCTGGAGGTACAAATGCCACTTTCTTCTATTCTTTAGCAAGTATGGCTCCCAGTGATAAAGGCTTTCCCACTCTTAGGGAGACAATGCAAGACAGACAGGAACACTTCTATAGCTAACGTGTTTAAAAACAAGTAGAAGGCAATTAACTATGTTCTTCTTGGGCATCAGGCCAAATAATTCTTTTCCCTCTCTAAACGTTTTAAAACATCATGTCATCTTTTTACAGATCGTCAATAGGCACAGAAAAAGATGCTCAACATCACTAATTATTAGAGAAATACGAATGAAAACTACGGTGAGGTATCACCTCACACTGGTCAGAATGGCCATCATTAAAAAGTCTACAAATAGGAAATGGTGGAGAGAATGTGGAGCAAAGGGAACCCTCCTACATGGTTGGCGGGAATGTAAGTTGGTGCAGCCACTATGGAGAACAGTATGGAGGTTCCTCAAAAAACTAAAAATAGAGTTGTCATATGATCCAGCAATCCCACTCCTGGGCATATAACTAAACAAAACTCTAATTAGAAAAGGTACCTGCTCCCCAGTGTTCATAGCAGCACTGTTCACAATAGCCAAGACATGAAAACAACCTAAACGTCCACATGTCCATTGATAGATGAATGGATAAAGAAAATGTGGCATATATATATATATATATATATATATATACACACACATATATATGTATGTATGTATACACACACACACACACACACACACACACACACACCACGCAATGGAATATTACTCAGCCATAAAAAAGAATGAAATAATGCCAGTTTCAGCTACATGGATAGACCTAGAGATTATCATACTAAGTGAAGTAAGTCAGAAAGAGAAAGAAAAATACCGTATGATATCACTTATATGTGGAATCTAAAATATGATACAAATGAACTTATCTATGAAAGAGAAACAGACTCACAGACATAGAAAACAGGCTTGTGGTCACCAAGGGGGAGGGGTGCAGGGGAGGATTGGATTGGGAGTTTGGGATTAGCAGATGCAAACTAAACAACAAGGTCCCACTGTGTATATAACACAAGGAAGTTTACTGAATATCCTGTAATAAACCATAATGGAAAAGAATATGAAAAAGAATATATATATAATATATATATATTCAGTTATATATATATATATATAACTGAATCATATTGCTGTACACCAGAAAAAAACACAACATTGTAAATCAACTATATTTCAATTAAAAAAATATTATGTCATCTTTTGAAGGTCTCAGAGCTGGATACCAATTCTCGTTGTACATGTCAATTAAAAATAAACAAATATCCTATGTATTAAGTCCTATTTTATTGCTAATTAGAAAAATATCGAACATCATGTTGGGCCAGTGCAACATGATATTGCCTCTGTTTTGCCTGTATTCTTGGCTATAAAAAGACCTTTTGAGATTACACTAGTACATTGTGTTAGTAGTATTAATTTGATTTCCTCGAATATATTCTAGCCCTAACACCTTCTCTAAACTCCAGATTGAACACTCCTAAGCTCACTAGGCATCTCCACTTGGACAAGTAGCCAAAAAAGAACTTTTGATTTCCTCCCCCAAACTTGCTCCTTCCTCAATGTCCCCCATCTCAGTTAGCGGCACCACCATTCACCCAATTGCTCAAGTCAGAAACTACGGAGTCATTCTCTCCTCTTCTCTTTCTGGCAACCACCTTACTTTCATCTCTACCAGATAACATTTGCTCAGTCTTCCAGAAACATCCTGAATCATACCACATCTCTCCCCCTCAGGCGGCTCCATCATCTGTTACCTTGGTTACTGCAATAGCCTTTTAACTCGTCTCTCCACTTCTACTCTGGCCCCCACAGATGATTCTCCACCTAGCAACCAGAGTTTTAAAATATAAACTAAAATATGTTTAATTATACCTTTCCTTAAAAATCTTCCAACAGCTGGATTATTTAACATATAGGTAACTATTGAAATTGAGACCCCAGATAACTACAGTTTCAACAGGTTAAAAGGGCTGTTAATGATGCCTCCACAGGTCAGGAACCCTGTCTACATATATCTTATCGCTTCACTGTGTATAATGTGTAATCTTCATCCTGGTTCACGAAGGCGACCTCATCTGCTTTCAGGCCAGTAGGAAGTGGAAAAGAGGAGGGCACGCCCCTTCCCTTAAGGATACAACCTTGAAAATGTGCGTATTGCTTCCACTTACATTCTTTTGGCCAGAAATGAGTTGTGTTACCACACTTAACTGCAAGGGAGGCTTAGAAATATAATTTTAATTCCATGAAGTCTTACACTAAGTTGGAAATTAAGGGTTCTATTACCATAGTAAAAAGTGAGAATGGATATTCAGGGATAGTATGGTAGACTAGGTTATGGTAATACACAGACCCAAATATATTAGGACTCAACAAAACGGAAGTTAATTTTTTCTCACGTAAGAGTTTTGGGTAAATGATTACCAGTTGGAGTGACTTTCTCAGTGTGGTCATTAAGGGTTCAGGTGATGGAGGCTCTGTCATCTTCAACATGTGGATTTGAAGGTTGCCATCAGTATTTCTATCCCAGAGAGCAAGAAAGGAGAAATGGCACAGAGATGCATGGATGGATGCTTTTTACTGGCCAGCCCTGGTAATGGCTCACAACACTTCCATTCACACATTCCATTGGTTAGTTCTCATTCGTATGACCACTGCTAAGTACAACGTATACTGTGAAATTTGGTCTGACTATGTGCCCAGAAGGAAGAGGAGGACAGAGATTTGAATGAACACCTAGCAAATTTCATATATCACGCCCAATAAAATCCAAAGTCCTTACCAGACGTAAAGCCCATGGCTACGTCTACAAACTTTAATCTTCCTCCCACTGATTTAGATGCCAGCTCATCAGCCCTCTCTCTGTTGCTTGTCCTTACCAAGTCTGTTTTCACCCCAGGGCTTTTGCAAATGCTGTTTGTTCTGTCTGGAACCTTTCCCCCAGATTTTCACACGTATCACTCCCTCACTTCATTGAATTCTCAACTTAAAACCTGTCTTCTCGGAGAAAGCATCTGTAGTCACCATTTCCATACCCTCCACATCCTTGACTATTTCCCATCACTGCCTAATCCCTTATCATGTTTCATTTTTATTCATAGGGCCTATAACTTGTTCATTGGTTTACTCATGGCCTGTGTCTACCCATAACCCATATTCATTGTGATTGTATTATGTTTTATTCACTGCTATTTCCCTAATTGCCTAGAAAATTGCCATACTAGGCACACTATAAATATTTGTTGATTTTAATTAATTAATTAACTAATTAATTAAGACAGAAACTCTCTTGGTCACACATAAGATTTAATTTACCACAACATTCTGTGAACCGATACCTTTCCACTCTTAAAGGTTTTCTTTCTCAGAGAGCATTCTCCAGTGTGTTTGATATTTGCATCCCTTATTTGTAGAATGCGGGTAATCACATACCTATTTCCTAGAATGATCATCAAGATTATATGAGATAACGTATGTGAAATGCTGAGCACAGTGCATGGCATGTGGTCACAAGATCAGCGTGCATTTAACAAATGTTAGCTCTGACCACTGCTGTGGCTGCAGCCACCTCTAGACTTCTATAAGGAAAGTTTTCAAAGTGCAGAAAATGGGGAGAAATCTATTAATTATTAACATATTTCTAAAATATTCTATTTTCTAAATTTAGGGGGAGAATTAAAGGATCTAAAATATATCTATCTGTTATCCTGATGGTAAAGTGGGAAGTGGGCAAATTCTGAATTGCCTTTCATCTATTCAAACTATCTAGACGCTAAGTCTTTCCAGCCCCAGTTTGATTGTAATAATATAACTGTCTAGAATATTACAGCCATTCTTTCAACATGAGCTATTGAAGAGAAAGCAGAACAGAATCCTTCTGGTAACAGTCTCCACTGTGTCTAATGAATTATTGATCATGACAGGGAGTTCCATTTGGTTTTTACTTTCAAATTAAGAATACATTCAATCATAGAAATGACGAATTACATCGGCTCTATTCCAGTTGACAGAACCGTTCAAGGTGATACAGTTACGCTAGTTAATCCAGTCCCTTGGATAATTCTTGAGAAAAGCTATGCTCAAAACAACCCATGTGAATAAGGGTCACCAGGAAATGGCTTCCAAACATTAAAAGAGCCTGAGAATAGTTAGCTAGTGAAAACATTGAAGTAATTGTTTTAAAATAAAGAATCGTTGTGTTTGTGTTTTGTAGCAATCATTTAAAAAATTAGCTCTGGGCTTCCCTGCTGGCACAGTGGTTGAGAGTTGAATCTCCATTTTACTAGGTTAAAAGTCACTCAAGGGTTCCATACACTATTCAAATCTCAATATGTTTTAGGATCAGAGAAATGTTTGCTAGAAGGGATATGCGAGACCATCAAGTTTAGTGATTCCTATTCTTGGCTGCACATCAGAATCACCTGGGGCTCTTAATAAAAATGCTGATGCGGGCTTCCCTGGTGGCGCAGTGGTTGAGAGTCCACCTGCCGGTGCAGGGGACACGGGTTCGTGCCCCAGTCCGGGAATATCCCGCATGCCGCGGTGCGGCTGGGCCCGTGAGCCATGGCCGCTGAGCCTGCGCGTCCGGAGCCTGTGCTTCGCAACGGGAGAGGCCAAAACAGTGAGAGGCCCGCGTACTGCAAAAAAAAAAATTAAATAAATAAATAAATAATTAACCCTTCCTTGACTCATTAGTATAAATATCCTCTTCTCTGATGTTACTAAATAATTTCACAGGCCTTGGTACTGGGTTACCAATAGACAGCGTGGGTGAGTAGGCCTTAGTCTCCCTTACTGCTCGCTCTGGGCCTGACAGTTTCTCCTTCCCAGATCTACCCAAAGAAGGTCAAAGGTCCTGTATGGCACATCGTACATCTGCTGGAAGGAGTTGGGATGTCTGAAAGTGATTGAAATGTGATTCCTATGAAAGTGTAGTACATGAAAAATAGAACACTTCCCCCTGCCCCCCAGCACTTACCACACACAGTTTTCAGTACAATTCCCATCCCCACTTGTACTTGATATTTATTACACTGTTACCCACCCTCCTGTACTTCAGGCTGAGGGGCACCCTGGGAAATGTAGCCTCTAAATGGATATAGAAACAGAATGGCTGATGGAGAAGGAAGAGAGGTTATGACTTTGGCTGGCTCAGATGACAACTCTCCATTTTCTGGACAGTGGATCCCCTTGTCCTGGAGTTAAGGGCAGGCACTGGGGGAGAGTCAAAGTCTTCCTCTTACTTTGTGGTAGTTCTTGCTGTTCTGGTTCAAAGGGTAGAGTTTGTGCCATCCAGGAATATGTTTCTCAATCCCTCCCAATAAATGATGTGGTTGGTGGAAAGTTGGAAAGTCCCTCTGAACTTTGACACATCTCTTTGCTTTACAACGCTGGTGCCAGATTTTTATCTTTTAGTATATTCTCATGGGTATTTTAAAAAGAAATTGAGAAGATGTTTGTTAGGTATTGCTAATTTGCTGCCATGTTAATCTGAAAGTTTGTTCAAGTTATTTGATTTTGTTTATTATTAAGAAAGATCAATTGAGCAGAATAATTGAATCTCAGGCAAATACTCAGTCTCTTTGACCATTGGAGATAGAAGGGAAATTGGACGTCATCTACTCCAAACCCCTCACTTTATCTTAGGAATCTGATGGCCCAAGAGGATCAATAATTTGCCCAAGGATGAAGCCCATTAGGGATAGAGAGCTGAGTAGGTATTCCATATCAATTGGTTAGTATAATTCTGCATCACTTATTTGTTATAATATGAACGGGAGTAAGAGGAGGGAAATACCAGATATTTATTATGGGTCAGGCCTGTGCTAGGGGTCTTACATATATTCCCTATTTTGATCTACATCACAACTTGTGGAAAATATGTATTGTTTTCCACATAATGCCAGTAAAAGATTTTATTTTTATTAAAAGTAAGGGATTTTTAATAAAGATTTTGCAGAGCAACTATTCAAATGACTAAATACCTTTATCTGAGAAAGTAAAAAAAAAAAAAAAAAAAAAGTGAAGGGTCTTTATTTCTAATGACCAGACTGTGTTTCCATCCAGGATACCTGCATGAATATCGAGGTAGCTGGGAACATGAGTTAGCAAGTAGGAAGTCACCTTGTGAATACTATAGTTCATGGAAAAGACTGAATAACCTGGGAGGGATATTTTACTAGGAGATGAGACCTTGAACTACCCCTACCCACCAAAGTGCACACTGTTAAGTAATTATATCTGCATTGAGCCAAATTCTTCATAGGATGTAGCTCGACATATATTATCACCTATGACTCTTGGGTCTCCCTTTTTTATGCTTTATACTGGCCAGTCCCTTTGGTTCTTTACACTTGCCTCCCTGAGATTACACTATGCCCTTGAATGGAGTTTTGATTGTTCTCAAAACTCTCCAAGCAAACATTTACAGTCTCCGGGTTTACCACCATGATGATCAATCTCATCCATTATGTGTAGATTAATTTTCCCTCCTAGAGGATAATCTTACTTATCTTCTTTTCAAACTATTAGCAGATGCTTTTATTATCTCTCCCATGTATTTATCACTTAGATTATTGTGACAATGTAATCAAATTGTGAGATGAAGTTACTTCCTCTGTGTTAATCATGGAACTCCAGCTCGGGAAGAGACCTTAGGAAAGCATCTCACCCAGGCCTCTTCGCATAGGTGAGGGAATGCCTTGGATCAGGCATACCATGAGCTATCATTTCTTCTCATAATTAAATCCAGAAATGACACAGAACAATATATCTGGAAATTCACTTCAGCTGACTTTTAAAAAGTAGTGATTACTCCTTATGTTTAAACACAATCTTCCTAATTTTATTTAACTTTATTTCTTCATTAGTTGTTTTTTTTTTTTTTTTTCTCCAGAAGAGATGGGTAGAGGAAGGGAAGTATTCCAGAACTGTGGAATGACTATGAGCCTTGAGGCAGGAGCCAGGTAAACAAATGAAAGGTGACACCACAGTGGTTTGGCTGAATGAACCCTGACCAAAAATAAAAGTGATGAGATAAGGTTCGGGGACTGGCCTTGACATTCAAGGAGGTTTGGGCCTGAATTCCCTATTTATGTTGTATAAAATTTCCATCTCACCTTAATGAACAGAAAACCAGTTGGGTGTTAAATCTAGGAAAGAACCAGAAGTGAGAGGGTAGACCTCGGGGTGGGGCTTATTGGAAAAGGAAGCTGCTCAGAGACCAGCTAGGCTGCCTTTACTGCTCCAAAACAACAGTCACACCCCTCACAACCTCTCAGGTATTCCAGAAGAATCTCTATTCCAGAGGCAGGGCTTACAAAGGAGAAAGTAGACGTGCAAATGCTCTGGACACCAGGAGGCTCCAGGGTTACCTCAGTGACTATTTTTATAATTTTATTAAGGCTATTTTTATAATCCAGCTGTGGACAGTATGACTCCAAAGACCCTTATGGAGATTTGAGAGACAATTTTAATTTTTACTAAGTCTTATTACTTTAAAGTGGCTGGCTGCTTTCTTGGCTGGGATGAAATACTCCTTTAGGACGAAACCCAAAATTTACCGTGACGGTCTTTTGAAGTGGTGAAGGGAAACAAGAAAAGTGAGTGTTATTAGGTATGAAGAAGACATCTCACTTCTCCATCTCACTTTGACCTCTGACACGGCAGGCACACAGACTGATTGGTTTTCAGTCAGTAGCTTATCAAACCAGGGTACATGGCATGCTCCCTGGGACATCCAGTTCACCAACAGCAGTGACAACTTCCTTCTATCTGGTCCTTGTTTATTCAAGTGTCACATGTACAGCCTCACTGATAAATGTATTTTCATTCCAGGATAGATTCTCCAAACCCTGGCGTTAAATTGATTCTGCAAGCATAGGGACACAAGGAACAAGAGACCAACTTTTAACTTAGCTTGACGTTTCTTTAGGGATTGTGTTAATCAGGGGCTTTCAGAATCTCTATTCAAGAATACTTCTATCTCACCCAAAAAGGGTCAAATCTAAACTGGATTGAGTTTAATTTTTAAAAAGTTGAAGAAAATATTGTGGTAGAAAACAATTATTTGTTTTTGGTTTTTTTTGTTTGTTTTTTTACGGTACGCGGGCCTCTCACTGTTGTGGCCTCTCCCTCCCGTTGCGGAGCACAGGCTCTGGACGCGCAGGCCCAGTGGCCATGGCTCACGGGCCCAGCCGCTCTGCGGCATGTGGGATCTTCCCGGACCGGGGCATGAACCTGCATCCCCTGCACCGGCAGGCGGACTCCCAACTACTGAGCCACCAGGGAAGGCCAAAACACAATTATTTGTAAAGGTGTACATATCTTAGATGAACTAGGATGAAAATTATGCTTGATATATAAAGCATCTTCCACTGACATATTTTCAAGGGAGGATGACGTCTCTTCAAATAGAGATCTACTCAAGTTCATGTATACCACAATGCTTCTGGACTTGACAGTTCTAAAAGTCATTTTAGTTCTGAGTATCTGAGTAGTAAACACTCACTGTGGAAGGTTTGTAAAATACAGAAGCCTATATGAAAGAAAATGGAATCCTTTAGTTTACCTTTAATCAGTGATAACCACTGTTAACTTTCTGGTATATCCTTCTTGTTTTTTTCTGTGCATTTTTAAAACATGGTTAAGGTTAGACTATGTACAGGGTAATTGGGGATAACATCTTACAAATATTAAACCAATGCCTTTTTATTTCTCCCTTTTATTTCCTTGTACCTTTTCCAAATGCGAGGTTGGATTCATGAGCTTCTTGCCCCAGGGAGAGAGGGTGTTGGTAGTGCCTAGAAACTCTTCCAGCCCTTTGTTCCCTTCTCAGCGGTTTGTATCACCATCCAGCTTACATGCTAAGGCCAGAGTCCTTGGGGTCAGGCTTGGCTTTTTCCTCTCATACACCACATCCATTTAATTAATATATTCTATTGGCTCAATCTTCAAAATGTATCTAGCTCCCTCCCACAAATTTTGTGTTCAGTGCTTTCATTTTCATACAGCTAAAAAAAAAACTTTCTAATTCCTCTTTTGACTTTTTATTTGACCAGTGAGTTATTTAAAAGTGTGTTACTTAACTTTTGAATATTTGAGGGTTTCCCAGATATGTTTCTGCTACTTATTTCTAATTTAATTATTTTACAAACAGAGAACATAATTAATAGAATTTGAATGATTTAAAATCTATTGAGGTTTGTTTTATGGTCCAGAACATAGTATATCTTAGTAGATGTTCTTCTAAGATGTTCTTCTAAGTAGTCTTCATCTTAGTAGATGCACTTGAAAACAATGTCTAACTCTGCTGATCATGGGTGCCGTGTTAAACAAATGTCAACTAAGTCTGGTTGGTTGAAAATGTTGTTTAAATCTTTGACTCTAATTGTGGATTTCTCTACCTCTCTTTGATATTCTGTCATTTTTTTGTGTGTCATGTATTTTGAAGCTGTTGTTAATATGTATATGTTTATGATTGTTACTCCCTCTTAATGAATTAACTCCTTTATCATCATGAAATGATCTTCTTTGCCCCAGATAATAACCTTTGCTCAAAAATCTACTTTATCTGGTATTAACATGCCACTCCAGCTTTTTTTTTTGGCCTGTGTTAGCCTGGTATATCTTTTTCCATTTTTTACTGTTAACCTATTTGTGTCTCTATATTTAAAGTGTGTTTCTTTTAGGCGGCACATTACTGGGTTTTGCTTTTGTTATCCAATATGACAAACTCTGCCTTTTACTTGGGATGTATATGCCATTTAAATTTAATGTGGTTGGTTGTGTGGTTGTGTCTAAATCTATTGTCTTGCTTTCACTCTTTGTCCCATCTGTTCTTTATTTCCATTTCACTTAGTTTTCTCTCTTCTTTTGGATTAATTTTTTTTTTTTTTTTTTTTTTTTTTTTTTTGC
>NW_006790574.1:916782-923402 GCF_000442215.2 Lipotes vexillifer
GGGCCTCTCACTGCTGCGGCCTCTCCCGTTGCGGAGCACAGGCTCCGGGCGTGCAGGCTCAGCAGCCATGGCCCACGGGCCCAGCCGCTCCGCGGCATGTGGGATCTTCCCGGACCGGGGCACTAACCCATGTCCCCTGCATCGGCAGGCGGACTCTCAACCACCGCGCCACCTGGGAAGCCCTGGATTAATTTTTTATTAATGATTCCATTTTATATCCTTTCTTAACTCATTAGCTATAACTCCTTATAGTGTTTTCACTGGTTGTGTTAGGATTTTTAGTACAAAACTTTAACTTATCACAGTCTACCATTTTGAGTTAAGTATAAGAACAATACAATGTGTACTTCCATTTTTCCCCTCGCTTTCTTTTTTTTTTTTGATGCTATTTTTTCATGTTTTATTTCTACGTATTTTGTAACGCCCACAATGTATTATCATTTTTCTTTAGTCATTTATTTTTCAAAGAAATTTAATTATAAGAGAAAAATTATTATCCACATATTTATTATTTCCAGGACTTTTCATTCTTCTGTGTAGTTCCAGTCTTCCATTTGGTATAAATTTTCCTTTGCCTGAAGGAGTTTTAACATTTCTTACAGTGCAGGTGTTTTGGTGATAAATTATTTCAGCTTTTGTATGTCTGAAAATGTATTTTGCCTTCATTTTTGAAAGATATTTTCCCTGGATATAGAATTATACTCAGTTGACAGGTTTTTCCCCTCAGTATGTTAAAGATGTTGCTCCACTGTCTACCTGTTTGCCCTGTTTCTGACCAGCAGTTTGCTGTCTTCCTTATCTCTGTATGTAATGCCTCCCCTTCCTCCCTGCCACCGTTTCAAGGTTTTCCCTTTATCTTTGCTCTATTGAAAATTTTGCTTATGATGCAATTTTGTTTAGTTTTCTTTGTGTTTCTTATGCTTGTGATTTGCTGAATGTCTTGAATCTGTGTGTTCATAGTTTCATCAAATTAGGAAAAAAATATGCCGTTATTTCTTCAAATATTTCTATGTCTCTCTTTCTCATTCAGGGACTCTAGTTACAACTAGATTAGGACATCGAGGTAACCCACATCTCACTGATGCTTCTTCCTCCATGCTACCCACATCTAGACCACCCACACACTTTGGTGTAACTTGTTACATTTATTTGTTTAACACCAGGTTACACAGTCAGTTTGTGAGGCAGAAGTGACATGCGTCCTATGCACGTCTTCAACTCCAACACCTGGTTCTATGCCCTCCTATAAACGGCATTCAATAAATATTCATCCTTGGATGAATTTGCATATCACTTTTTGTGGCTTCACTGTCTTCTTGCTTAAGACTCAGATATGATAAAGATATTAGTTTGCTAATAAGTACAATTTATGTTAAACTGTGGATGTTGAAGACAAATAGAAAAGAGTGGTCTCCATAGTGCTTGGCAGTGGAGTTTTAGAGTGAAATTTTTGGCTTACTGTTCAACTGCAGTGGGAATATTAAATCCATGACTTCATCCCAGATGTTTCTTTTATTGAAACACTTTCAACACTTCAAATCAACATAGTTAGATTAATACTAAATTTCAAATTGACGAAAGTAAACTTTTCCTCAGATCATTTCAGATAACTAGCATTCCAGGGAAATTATGAATCGGTAATTCTAATAAATATTATTCTTGCTTTTGTCTTCTTTGTCTCCCTTGAACTTTATGCTATTATTTTAATAAGCTTTTTTTCTGGTTGGGTTAGACTTGACCATCTGGAAGTAATATGCAGTTTTATTTAAAATAATACACAACATTCTGAAATGGGTATTTTATTTTATTTATTTATTTCTTTAACAATAGGCAGTATTGGCTTTTTGTAGGTGCCTGAGGTTAGATGACTGAAAGACAGGAAAACAGATAGGTAACTAGTCAATATAAAGGAGTGAGGGAGAAAAACATACAAAATGTGATTTGTTTTTCTATCTTTGCGTATGTATTGAAATAATATATTTAATTTAAAATATATGTTTAATTCTTAACTAATCTGAATCTGAATTCTTCTTGATCAAGTGTTTACAATTTATCAGTGTTTTAGTCACAACAGAGAGGAAATGAAAATACATCTAGCAAAATGCTTTTCCCTTTATAAGAATGGAATTGTCAGCTTTTTCTTTTAAGAGCTAAGAGAAAACTGTGTTGTGGTACCATGCAGTGGGAATACCATGTTCCTTTCCCTTCTAGCAATTCATTCTTCCCTGGGTATCTCACATGTCCCCAGGACCTCTAGCCTTCCAGGGCCAACCTTTCCTTTAATACCAGTTAACTTAATCTAAGCTCCCGACCTGCACAACTGCATGAAGTCCAGGTTATATGGTTGCCCTCACCAAGTATATCTGAGAGTCCTCAAGGAATGCTTATACGTCCCATGAAGATGTTCCCCTGCGTTTGTCCCTTTAGCCAGCCACTGCTCTCCATACTTCTGCTCCCCTCTCATACAATGGCTTGTCCAGTCTGCTGTGGCTTCTCCCTTACAACTGCACCCCATGCATGGGTCTGGACATCTTTATTTCTCTGAAGCATCCCTAAATAAAGTTGAGTTTTTAAGAGAACTTCATTGAAGGCTTGGAGGTTACTAAATGGACTGTAATGTGGTCCAAATATATCCAACTATCGCTACTCTTAAGTCCATTATCTGGGCCCTTCTATATATCATCCTCTATTGGTTTTCTTTCTCTTTAATCCTTAGACTGCTGCTATCTTCAAGGATCTTTGCCTGCATCCTCCTACCTGAAATTTAGGCTCAATTTCTCATGGACCGCAAGACCCCTTCCCAGTCCTAGACCTTTTCCTTTCCTGCTCTTGGGATGATTGGCAGGAGGAGTTCCCATTTCTTTAGGAGCGCACCCACCCTCCTCTGTAGCATGTGGTCTGCCCATCCATCTCCCTCATCCATTGTTTAGACAAGACACTCTCAGCAGCTGACTGTACATCTCCTGAGGGCTTAACAGAACATCAGTAGAACAAAATCAAGCAGTCCAGTACCTCTAAACCAACCCCATTTACTTCTACTTCGTGGTCTTTCCTCTAGTAAAAGGTGAAGATGAGATCAGATCCCTAGGTCCTTCTTGGCATGGCCTGGGGGTATGTATAATGCCTCTCAGGAACCCTAGCCTCTATAGCACTCCTGTGAAAATAAGAAAAAAGTGCCCTTTCTACCAGGAGACTAGCACTTCATGGACTGGTGAGCAGAGTGTTGGCTGATTTCTCTGCTCTTGGACAGGTGTCCTGAGTAGGGCCCAATCTACATGCAGCTCCATGGTGGCTCTGATGCTGCAAAGGCTTAGACCTGTCAAAGATCCATGCCAAGGTTGGTCAGTAAGAAAAGTGCTCAACTTGTGCTGAAACATCTGCATTAATATCCCCTTATTGGTTTGGGGCTTTCCATGGGACTTTCCCCTCAAACCATGAAGAGTCTTATAGATCTATAACCAAACTGGCTCACAGAAGTGGTTTACTGCAGACCAAAAGGAACCTCTGCCCCAGGATATATACCAGGTCTCCCCCTTGAACATAGGAAATAGTTACCTTCAACCTTTTTCAGATCCCAACTCCAGCAAGACCTGTTTATTGGGAGAATTTTTCTTTACTTTCTTGAAAATTGTTTTTAATTTTAAAAGGATGGAGCGTCTTCCCTGGCAGTCCAGTGGTTAAGACTTCATCTTCCCATGCAGGCGGTGCGGGTTCGATTCCTGGTGGGGGAGCTAAGATCTCGCACGCCTCGCAGCCAAAAAATCAAAACATAAAGCAGAAGCAGTATTGTTAATAAATTCAGTAAAGACTTTAAAAATGGTCCACATCAAAAAATGATAATAATAAATGTAAGTAAATAAATGGTTGGGGGGGAAAACAAAAGAAGCAAAGCCCATGAGGCCACCCTGCTTCCCTGACTCTTATCATATTATAATGGAACTTTCTGGACTTGTTCCATTATGAGAGGTTTTCATGATGAAAACTTATTTTTTCTATACATTGGAAGCAAAAATCAAGAATATTTAAAGAAAAACAAAAAGCATTTTATGTTTCTACAGTTATTCTCTGACTTAAGAGAAACACACTGATAACCGTCGCCCAAACAGGTTTAGGCACAGCGCCTCCCCCTTCTCTCCTAGTCAGGCAGATGGCAGGTGGAAGAAAGCTTCCTGAGGCAGGCAATGCCTCACATAAACCCTGAGGGACTCGGGGAGCCACCCAGGCCAGACCCTCGCCATACACTCGTAATCTCTGGCACTTGCACGTATAAGCCTATTTTACAGAGCAGAACACGAGACTGAGGGCTTTCAGGCCCCACCCTGCCTGCCTGGTTCCTTTCCTCTAGTTCCTTCATGAACAAACATACTTTTGAGTGTATTGTGTGATCTGGGCTGCAAATCACAAAATTGCAGGTAAGGAGGGGAGCCGTCCGTCCTCTCTATTTCACAGACAGGATGCAGGCCTTGAGGCCATACAGAACAGAATGCTCTGTCCGGGCGGGGCATCAGGGAGGACTCCCTGGAGGAGAAGGCTGAGGCCTGGAGGGGAAAAGAGATACCAGCCAGGCGTATTCCAGGCTCTGCTTCCAGACTGGGCCAGGACGAGAGCCTGGGATCCTGGGCAGCTGGGAGAGCTATGAGTGGTGGGGCTGGAGGTGAGGGTGGGGGAAGGGGGGGGCAGGAGTAGGGTGAGAAGTTGGGGGTGCCAAGTCCACAAACTGTCAGGGTCTCTTGGAGGCACTGCTCAATCCTTGATGGCCTCACAGTCTTTCCCTTGCCTCAGCAGTGAGGCAGGCCAGCCCATCTCTCTACAAAGTCCTTAATTTTTTTTTTTCCTCTGTCCTGGTTCCTGCTCCAGTCCTCAAATACTGTGTATATAGGTTGAAGTTTGTGCTACCAGAGAGAAATAAACAAATAAAAGGTCACAAAAGAAGTCTTCTTTGCTAACACTTTAGTGTTTATATGTGTTCATGTCCTTATTTGCCCTTTTTGAAAAACAAAGCATTTCTAAAAGCCCATTTTTCAAGAAAAAACAGGAAATATGGTGCTTCTGATTGCAATCTCACGTGCATTCTCTTTTTCTCTGTAAATGTATTCCACGCTCAAGTGAAATTTCACTGGTTATATGTGGGTAAGTTTCCAAAGAAACCCTAATAGTATCAAGAATTATCCCTGCTCCAGTGTGTTGGCCAGATTTTAGTTTCAAGCAAAGGCTTTTAAAAGAAAAATCTGTGAAACAAGAATATACTTGTCTAAAGTAAGAAATAAGCTCTTGAGTATCCCCAGTGCGGATATAATTTTATCAGCTATTATTTAACAGTCTTAGATATGGTTTTATAGATGAAGCTGTTTTCGTGCTCTTCGGAAAGAAAACTGCGATAGCCTCCTACATCATATGCCCAGCTACTGAAGGTATTGAAGATACCATTTATATGAGGCCATCTATTTGACTCAAATTAATTTTGTTATTGCCTTTTTTTTAATACAACTTTTAAATTGGTTATTGACTAATAGTGTTCTTGGATACCCATGTAAGTAGACTGAATGGTCGTATAAACACAGAAATATGAACACGTTCCTTTCATGGGCATTAAATAGTTGCCCCAATCCAGTGATGCATGTGACACAATGAGTAATCTACCTCCTTTCTCTTCGCTTCCCCAAACACCTCCTGGAGAGTGGGTTCACTCAAGGGTAACCATTGGTCCGTAAATCTGGGATGAAATGGTCTTCCAGAGAATGTGTGTGTGTGTGTGTGTGTGTGAGAGAGAGAGAGACAGAGAGGCAGAGACACACAGAGAGAGACCTTGGTCATTCCAGGTTTGGTAAAGACCTTTGAGATGTGAAAGATTATACCAGCTGCTTACCCCTCTCCACAATCACCATTGTGTATTCCTTTGTGCTCAAGCCCTAAGAAAGGAGGAGATATAGACATTTTGTGTTTGAGAAACTGAAGAAGGAGCCACTGGCCTGCAAGGGAGAAAGCACCGGGTCTGTGAGCGGTGTATGCTGAGACCGTGTTGAGTCTGAAAGGTAAGTATGTCTATCAATGGCGGCAGGGGGAAAGGTTGTCTAAATGGGCATCAGGTCAGTGTGTGGAGCAGTGGTGGAATAGAGCACCTTACCTGCTGCAACAGACCAGCCACCACTTCATCTCTGTGCTCATCCTGTTAATATAATAGGAAAAGTTATCATGTGACTTAAGGACCGCAGGTCCCAAAGACCTTAGAACCTTTTTTGGCACCAGGAACCGGTTTTGCGGAAGACAATTTTTCCATGGACCGGGGTGGGGGAGTGGAGGATGGTTCAGGCAGTAACGCGAGCCATGGGGAGCGACGGGGAGCGGCAGATGAAGCTTCACTCGCTCGCCTGCTGCTCTCTTCCTGCTGTGCGGCTTGGTTCCTAACAGGGCACAGACTGGTACCGGTCTGATGTCTGGGGGTTGCGGACCCCTGCCTCAGAACACCCTGAGCTGGGCACAGAGGGAATGTTACAAATCATTTCAAGATGATTCCAGTGCATGAGGGAGTGAGCAGTGGGGTAGTGGTATATCACAGGATCTCTTAGATTAAGGACAATCATCATCAATCAAAACATGCATCTAAGATTTGAGGTAGGGAA
>NW_006790574.1:923447-937617 GCF_000442215.2 Lipotes vexillifer
AGGGAAAGGAACCACACAGACATACAGGTAAGTCCTTGTCACAGGACCGTACCTTACTGACAGGTAGAAAAGTGAGAGTAGCATAGTTACGTTATGCTTTTATGTTATGTGAAATCAGTGTGTTGGCTGAAGTTAGGATTTCACCTAAGACTTGGAATCCTCTTCCAAGCTCATTAGTTACTAGCATAATTCAGTACTCTATGGTTGTAGGACTGAGACCCTAAATTTTTAGAGGCACTGTTTCCTGCCACATGGTCCTCCGCACAGCATGGCAGTTTACTCCTTCAAATTCAACAGGAGAGCATCACTGCTGCTATAAAGCTCTCTCAGGGAAGGCTTGAACTGTGTTATAAAGAGCTCACCTGATTAGGTCAGGCCCACTCAGGATGATGTCCCTGCCACACCCCAACCCTTTTAACCATTTTTAAGTGTTCAGTTCAGTGGCATTAAGTATATTCATTGTTGTGCACCTATCACCACTATCCATCTCCAGAATTTTTTCAGCATCCTATACTGAGACTCTCTACCCATTAAACTACAACTCCCCACCTCCTCCACCTCCCAGACTCTGGTAACCACTGTTGTACTTACTTTCTCAGTGACTTTGACTACATTAGTTACCTCATAAGTATATGATATAAGTGGAATCATAAAATATTTGCCTGCCATTTGTCTTCAAGTTTCATCCATGTTGTAACATGTATTAGAATTTCATTTGTTTTTTAAAATTGAGAATGTTCTATTGAGTGTATATACCACATTTTGTCTATCCATCAATGGACATTTAGTTTGACCATCTTTAGGCTCTTATGAATAATGCTGCTACGAACATGGGTGTCCAAATATTTATTTGAGTACCTTTTCAATTCTTTTGTAATTTTACCAAAAGTGGAATTGCTGGACGGATTAAGTATTTACTTTTTTGCGGCACTACCATACTGTTTCCACAGTGGCTGTACCATTTTCCATCTCTACCAACAGTGCACAGACACACCAACACTTGCTGCTTTCTGTTTTTTTGATAACAGCCCTGCTATTGGATGTGGAGTGGTATCTCTTTGTGGTTTTGATTTGCATATCCCTAATGATTAGTGATGTTGAGCATCTTTGCATGTGTTTATCGGACATTTTAAGTTTTTTAAGAAAATGTGTATTCCAAATCCTTTGTTCATTTTTTAATTGAGTTGTTTGGTTTTTACACTTTTGATTAATTCAAAGTCAACTGATTAAGGATCTTAATTATATCTGTGCAGTCCTTTCACTTTTGCACATCATGTAACCTAATCATAGAAATGAAATATCATCACATTCATAAGCCCTAAACACATGAAATGTGAAGAGATTATATACAGGACATTATTCTACAAGTCTGGAATCTTGCAGGCCATCTTAGAATTATGCCTCACACGATCTGATATGAAGCCAACAAAAAAATAATGAATTCTCCCTGGTTTCTGTAAAGCTTCATTCCAATCCAATTTCCTCAATTACAAACAACTGTAAACTCTGCTAAGAAGAAAGTATTGAATAAATCAGTATTTTTCAAGCTCGGTAAAGTGAATCAGCCTTACACAGGATATAACTTTGAAAAATTCTTGTCCATGATACATGTAAGAACAGCAGTACACTTTACAAAGAAGGTCAGGTATTTCCTAAGAAAACTCAACTTCCTTTTCTTCTCTCCCTTAAAAAAGTGAAAAGTTAATCTTTCCATAAGTCACTGGATCAGGGGTCCCTGGTGTCTCCCTTTCCACAAACTATGTAGAGAATGTTCGAGAACCTTCACTCTGTGGTCAGAGTCTCAGGGGCCTGTTTTAGAGACAGTCTGGTCATTAGGGTAAGACAGTAGAGGATGCAGAGAGGATTCAGGGAAAACAATGTAGGATCTGAGGAAGGATTCTATAAGAACAGTTGTTTCTCTCCCCCCTTTTTTTTGGCGAAAAAGAAATGGCCAGGAATATAATTCATATTCTTCTGGTGCTTGTGTAACCACAACTTTTATTCCTATACAGGTCAGGAAAATAAGAACATACACTGTCTTATTGAATACTTACACAATGTTATATTGATAGATATTGTAAATCAAATCACAAAATTAAGTACAATTCAATAAGCACATTAAGTATTTAATTTATAGGATCTTCTTATAAGGAAATGATGAGACATGTAGGCAAAAATATATGTATGGTGGTGTTTATCACAGTGTTATTTATATTAGCTGTGTTACCTTAAGTGTAACTGTAGCAAATAAATTGTGACATATTCATTAAAACATGCTATGCAGTTATTAAAATGATCTTTTTTAAGTTTTTGTGTCTGTTTTATTTTTTTAATTTTATTTTTTTAATTGAAGTACAGTTGCTATATAATACTGTTAGTTTCAAGTATAAAACAGTGATCAAACAATCAAATACATTAGGAAGTGTTCACCATGACAAGTTTAGTAACCATTTGTCACCAGACAAAATTATTATAGTATTATTGACTATATTCCTTATGCTGTATATTATATCCCTATGACATTTATTTTATAACTGGAAGCTTGTGTTTCTTAATCCCCTTCACCTATTTTGCCCAGTTTCCCACCAGTTTGCTTTCTGTATCTATAAGTCTGTTTCTGTTTTGTTTTGTTTTTTAGAGTCGATATCTAAGTGAGATCGTACAGTATTTGTCTTCCTCTGTCTGACTTATTTCACTTAGCATAACGTCCTCTATGTTCATCCATGTTGTCACAAATGGTGAAAGTTCATTCTTTTTTATGGCTAAATAATATTCAATTGTATATATACCCCACATCTTCTTCACCTGTTCATCTACTGATGGACACTTAGGTTGCTTCCATATCTTGGCTCTTGTAAATAATGCTGCAGTGAACATAGGGGTGCATATTTCTTTTCAAATTAGTGGGGTTTTTTCTTAAAAAAAAAAAAAATCCAGAAGTGGAATTGCTGGATCATGTAGTAGTTCTATTTTTAATTTTTTGAGGAACCTCCATACTGTTTTCCATAGTGGTTGCACCAATTTACATTCCTATGAACAGTGCACAGAGGTTCCCTTTACTCCACATCCTTGCCAACACTTGCTATTTCTTGTCTTTTTGATGATAGCCATTCTGTCAGGTGTGAGATGATACCGCATAGTGGTTTTGATTTGAATTTCCCTGATAATTAGTGATATTTGGTATGTTTTCTCATGTCTGTTGGCTATCTGCATGTTTTCTTTGGAAAAAAAACCTATTCATGGCTGCTGCCCATTTTTCAATCTGGTTTTTCTTTTTTTTTTTTCCTGTTGAGTTGTCTGAGTTCTTTGTATATTATAGATATTAACCCCTTATCCGATATATCATTTGCAAGTATCTTCTCCCATTCAGCAGGCTGCCTTTTCATTTTGTTGACAGTTTCCTTCATTGTGCAAAAGCTTTTTCGCTGGATGGATTCCCATTTACTTTTGATTTTGTTGCCCTGGCCTGAGGGGACATATCCAGAAAAAAATATTGCTAAGACCAATGTCAGAGAGTGTACTGCATATGCTTTCTTCTAGGAGTTTTATGGTTTTGGGTCTTAAAGTTAAGTCTTTAATCCATTTTGAGTTTATTTTTATATATGGTGTGAGAAAGTAGCCCAGTTTGATTCTTTTGCATGTAGCTCTCTAGTTTTCCCAACATCATGTATCTAAGAGGCTGTCTTTTCCTCACTGTATATTCTTGCTTTCTTTGTGATAGATTAATTGACCATAAAAGTATGGGTTTATTTCTGGGCTTTCTATTCTGTTCTATTGATCTATGTGTCAGTACCACACTGTTTTGATTACTGTAGTCTTGTAGTATAGTTTGAAAGCAGGCAACATGATACTTCCAGGTTTCTTCTTCTTTTTCTAGATGGTTCTGGCAACTCGGGGTCTTTTGTGTTTCTATACAAATTTGAGATTATTCTTTCTACTTCTGTAAAAAATGCCATTGGTATTTTGATCAGGATTGCATTGAATCTATAGATTGTCTTGGGTAGTATGGTCATTTTAACAATATTAATTCTTCCAGTCCACAAGCATTGTATATCTTTTAATTTGTTTGGGTCATCTTCAGTTTCTTTTACCAGTCTCTTATAGTTTTCTGAGTACAGGTTCTTACCTCCTTGGTTGAATTTATGCTAGGTATTTTATTATTTTAGATGCAATTGTAAATGGGATTTTTAAAAATTTCTCTTTCTGCTAGTATGTTGTTGGTGTAGAGAAACACACCAATTTCTGTACATTAATTTTGTATCTTACAACTTTACTGAATTCATTTATTAGTTCTAATAGTTTTTTGATGGTGTCTTTAGGATTTTCTATATGTAGTATCACGTCATCTGCATACAGTGACAGTTTTACATCTTCTTTTCCAATTTGTAAGCATTTTACTTCTTTTTCTTGTCTGATTTTTGTGGTTAGGACATCTGACACTATGTTGAATAAAAGTGCCTTGAGTGTGCATCCTTGTCTTATTCCTGATCTTAGAGAAAATGCTTTCATCTGTTGAGTATGATGTGAGCTGTGGGTTTGTCATATACGGCCTTTATTATGTTGAGGTATGTTCCCTTCATGCACGCTTTGTTGAGCATTTTTATCATGGATGGATGTTGAATTTTGTCAAAAGCTTTTCCTACATCTATTGAGATGCTCATATAAATTTTATCCTTCATTTTGTTTACAAGGTGTGTCACATTGATTGATTTGTGAATATTAAACCAACCTTGCATCCTGGGATAAATACCACTTGATTATTATGTATGATCCTTTTAATGTATTGTTGAATTTGGTTTGCTAATATTTTGTTGAGGTGAAAACTATTAATGTTATGGGAAAATGCACATGATATAATATTTATTAAAAAAGAGGCACTGTTTTGTATATGCCATATTATCTTAATTATTTACATATCTATGCATATAGAAAAGCCTATCTAAATATACCAAAATATTATTAATTGTCATTGAATGATTGAGTTACCAGTGAGTTCTTTTTTTAAACATCTTTGCATTTTTCCAGTTTCTGCAATAAGCTCATATTACTTTTATAATTATAAAATATACAAACACTAGTTTTTAAAAAGAAATGGTAAACGAAGGGTGAAAGAAGCATTTTAAATTATTCTTTCTTCAATCTAGTGACCCACTTGTAAGAAACTCAGGTCGCGTATTTGTGTTTTTAGGAAAGGAAAATGTAAGTAGTATTGGCTCTTTCTTGTCTTTGTTTACAACAGTTTCAGCCATTTCTATTTTGGGAGGAAAATCTGTTTTAACCCAAATTCCCTTCTGACTCAAATCCTCTTTCTGTTCCTTGAAAAAGAAGTCTTCATTAATTGTCTTCACTTCTTGGCCAACACTCATCCTAAATACAAAGCAGTCTGGCTCCCTCCCCAAATATTGTCCTAAAATTGCCCTGGTCAAGGACCTGTTATAGAAGCTGCCCCTTGAACTTTTAGGGACACCATTCACTGTATATTATAGTCTCTGTGAATAACTAACAGGGCGGATACACAGACGTTGCCTGATAACCAAAGCCAATTCTGCTTTCAGAAAGTTACTAGATACTTCAGCAGTATTTGATGCAGTTAGCTTTGCTCTCTTTTTAGATTTTTAGTCTGGAAAGTTTTTGAAAATATGCAAAAATAGAGCAAATAATATAATAAGCCTCCATATACCCAACCATCCACTTCAACAATTAACAAATTGTAGTCCATTCTGCTTTTTCTATACTCTCAACCACTTCTGTCACTTTCCCAGGATTGTTTCAATGTAGATTCCAGATTCGTATGATTTTATCTGTAAATATTTCAGTATGTATTTCAAGAATCTCTTTTATAAGCATAGTTACATTGTCATCATTAGAATCTTGCATCAGTAATAATTTGTATCTATTGTCTCATCAGTGCTTGCATTTCTCCAAGTTTCCTCTAATATATTTTTTTTTAATTTTTGACACTTTATTTGAATCTGGGTCCAAATAAGAACCCACACATTTTAATTGTTAATAAGTCTCTTAAATGTCTTTATAAGTTCCCAGCCAACTTTTTTTTCTTCCTTGCAATTTATGTTGTTGTGCTATTGAAGAAAAAGTGTTTTGCCCTGTAGGGTTTCCCACCATCTGGATTTTGTTAATTGCATTCTTGGGGTATCATCAACTCATTTCCCTGTCCCTCATATTTCCTATATATTGATAGGGGTTTGATAAAATTCAGGTTCCATTGTTTACAAAACTACCTCTGAGGTGGTGTTGTGTACATATAACAGGAGGAACACGCTATCTGGCTTCCTCTGTTGGCACTGTCTGGATGAATCTATCCCAGCCTTATTATACTCTATTGCACTTTTCTGTTTACTTGGCTCTCTCCCTCTCAGGACTGAGAAGTCCTTGAGGACAGGGCCAGTGTCCTTAGCACCTAGCTTAATGCCTGGCACATTGGCCAAAGAAATCTTTCAGCAATGCTCCAATGAGATATAACATGTCACATAGCGTACTTTTCTACCAAGTCCTCCAGGAAAAATTAGTTGCAAAATGTTCCCTTAGAAATCCAAAGGAAATAAACCACTGTATTCCTGTTGGAAGAACAATTATGGTTTGGAGAACCTCTCTTACCAAACGATAATTGAGGTTTAGAGCAGCTGCCCGTGATTCATTCATCATCAGCTAGATAGCGAAACCACTTTGGGGTTGAAACCACATTTAGTTTAAGACAATAACCAATAAAATTCATCTTCCTATTTTCTCTAGCTAGGGACTATGTCCACTAATGAGGAAACTGAGTTTCGAGAAGTTAAATGACTTGCCCTAAGGCACACAGTTAATGCATATGGCAGAGACAGGGGCTTGAATCCAGGTCTTTGGACTCCAATGACAAATCTTCTCCAGCATATACTACAATACAGGGCTGCTGAGTGGCTTCTGCGTTAGGTGGGCCTTGACAAGCCATAAAACACAAATACTAGTCTCCTTTAACTCTGAAGAAAAAACATATCATCAAGTCCACCTGCAGAGCTCCATGATTCTGAGCCAGGAAAAACCCCCAGATCAAAAGAGCCAGACGACAGGAAGTCCTCAAGGCTGTGGCAATAACCAAAAATCCCCCCTCAACTTTGTGCATTGTTCTAAGAGAGAAAAATAAGTGGTTAAAATTCTGCCATTGGGGAAAGCCTCAAAATTATACCCTGCCAGCTGCCCTTGGCCATGGGGCAGCCTGAGCTGCTTCGTGGAATCCCTTGGTCACTGGGCTGGTGCTGGAGCATCTGCCAGCACTCCCTTCACACACGTCACCCACTGCATTGCCACACTAGATGCTTGACCCGGGCCATGTGTCCTCACCCAAATTAGAAACTACTAAATCAGGAACCGCCCCCTGGCTGCACCAGTGGGAGCTCAGCAAAGATGATCTCAATGGCTCCCGAGGCTTTCCAGATTTGACTGCCCAGGCTTATCCTGAGTAGCTTCAATAGCTTACAATCAGGACAAACCAAGTCATCCCAAGAGTTAAGGCCAGCTTAGCTCTCTGATTTATTCCCCACAGGTTCTGAGCAATGCTTCAGTCATTTACAAAACCAGTGGTGCCCTCACATTCGGACCAGGCATGACACGACTTGAGTACATGATACTTGAAGGCGAATACACTATACGCTAAAAGCCAAAGCCAAAAATCAAACCTGATCCAGAGGCTGTCAGGAAAATTCAAATCAGCCTTAAACTCAGATCACAAGGTGACAGTGGGGAAGCTCCTCCTTGGAACTCTCCTCTGAGCTCTTCAGCTGAGAACTTTTATAGAACCAAGTGGCAAACTTTAAAAGCCACCAGTCTTGTTAGGCGCAGATTGAGTTATTTGATGTTCTTTCCATGCCCCTGAGAACTCCCTGAGCTCCAGTGTGTCAGGCATTTCCTTCTTTGTGCTCTCATAGCATAAGGTTCGTACTCTCCTTATTGTACATATGGTCCATATTGCATGAGAGTTACAAACTGGTGTGGCCATTGGTTAGGGTTCACCCTCCATCCTCTGAAAATCAGGATCCTTGTGTTGTTCTACGTTGTTGACCTTCAACTACAGCAGTGCCTGGCATTTAGTAAGTATTGGCTAAATGAATGTTGTTACCTCAACAGAAAAACTTTACATACACAATTTCTTCATCTAGCACTCCTGCCCACGTGAATCCTATTACTTCCAGAGAAGAGGGGGAATCTTCAAAGGCAATTTTCACCTAATTAGTAAAGAGTATTACCAGTCACAAAGAATCCTCCTTTCTCACTAAAACAAAAATTATGGACTCTATTCTAGAACAGTCTAAAATGAGACAGCAAAACCTGAATAAAGGTAAGGTTGGCATTTTTCTTCTCTGGAAGTAAATCCAGGTTTATGATGAATACAATCTTGGATGAGACCAAGACAGTTTGTCTTGCTTATCCTGACACTTCCTGAAAGCCTGGGTGAGTTGTTGGATCATTTTGAGGTTTGGTTTCCTCACCAAGGCAACCAGGGGTCAACTAAGGAATCCTGTCCTAAATACAGCTTTCTTAGAATAAGTCCTCTGGGGCAGCTCTGAACTGGAGCTCCCTGATCTAGGCAAATAGGTTGCATTTCCCGTACTAATGCCAATAGAATTCCTGGAATGTTGGATTGAGAAAGCTCTGTGGCTGCTTTTAGCGGGAACTTCATGGCAGATGAGCGGCAACCACCATGGATACAGATGGGGAATCAGGCACTAGGGCTGGGTGCTTTGATCACTTTCCAATCCAGAACAAAGTTGCTACATAGGAGCCTTAATCATTTCAACCTTGAGGAATGCAGAGATGATGAATTCACACCAAATACCCCTAATTCATACTTGCTTATTAAAAACAACCCTTGCAGGGTTTACAGAGAAAAGCCTGGGAGTTAAGAACAGTAAAACGTCCCAGTACAGATCCTTCTCAATGTGTCCTTGGCAGGTCTGGCTGAACATAATCCCCACAGGATTCTGTGCTGTGGACCGGGAGTCACTTCCTAAAAGCCAATTGCTGCCTATTTCATTGATTTGTTGACTGCACAGCCCTGACCTGCACATGGCAATGGGAAAGTTGCTCCTTGGTATCCAGGAGAATAATAAGAGGAAAACCTGCCAGGATAATGCACCTGGCAGAACTTGTTAAAACAATTTCTATTTCCAGAACTAGGAATGTACATGGACCTCAAAAGCACCAGAGAGTCACTCTAGCTATCCTTAGTGCCCTTAAGAGGAATTGTTTGCAATCTTTGATCCCACATGACCTACCCCAGGTAATACATAGAAGAATATTTCAAATGCTTTATTTCCTAGGTGGAGAGTCCATCTCTCCATCCACTGCTCTCCACCAACCCCCATAGCCATGGCTCATTTAGATGGGCATATGGGAAAAGAAAAAGTTAAAATCCTCAAAAAAGAAGCAGGATACTGACAAGGTCATTTTCACCCTTGAAGTGAATTACATAAATATCAGGTCACGTGAGTGGACGGAACATTTTTAGCTGCTGCATATGAGCCATAATTTTAAAATATCCATAGGTAGCCTTAACTATGCTTTGGTTTCTTTCATCACACTACGTAACCCTTTACTCCAAATATACGTGATTAGTTCTCCACCGGATACTTCCACCTGATACCAAATCCTATCTCTAACCAGTTGCTAATAAGACACATATAAGAGAGAACAGGGAACAAGGATGAAAGTTTTTTGTGCTAACTGCTCATGAGTATGGAGGCAACGTAGCTTATCAACGTAGTATGCATCAAAATAAGGAATGCTGAAAACAAGTCAAATGCACAAAGTAGAAATTTTAAAAATCCATGACAATTTGATACAAGATTTTTTGTAAAGCCTACCAATAAACACATACCAGGCACTTTATACACAGTCACTGAATTGAACTAACACTTATTCTAATTTCTTAAACTCTCTCTGAACTCCTTAGTCTGAATTAGGATGGTGGACAACTTCTTTCCTTTTTATCCTCTACCTTCCCAACCAAAAGTAGTCCACAGGCATCAACAGATGAAGCCAATGCAATTTTTGAGGACAAATCCTAGCAGACACGATGAATTCTGTAATAGGAGTGAGTCTACAGGGGGAACCAAGTTCAAGGAAGGTGACACGCAGTTTACAGGAGAAGCTTTTCTTTCTGAGAGATCTGGTTTGGCTCATCCAAGAACCAGTCTCAACAAAAGGCAAATACACACACTTTTAGAATTCATCTAGGTGATAGTCTCATATATATTTTTTCCTCTTATCTTCTTATTTCCTGAAGACAAATGTCTCTTTTAACTATGATCTTAACCTATCCAGACCAGACTACATTAAATGAATGTTTTATCTGTAAAATATATCACAAAGAATAAAGCAACTGCCTCTGATGTTATTGGAATATAACTGATTTTAATTGTTTACATGTTTTAGCTTTGTTTACTTTCGAGATGATTTGAAGAGAATAAAACTTTTCATAGAGAATGAGTAAGGTTAGGAAAGTAGATAAAATAAATTAGTGGAGAGCCTTCAGTAGTTTCTCTAGATTGTGGGAAGCTACCAAATATTCAACAAAGGAAGTCAACTCTACCTGAACAATGGCCTTGATATCCACCCTCTTCTTTCCACTGCCCCCAAATTAGTCCTCATCACCTCTTGCAATAGTCAGTACCTGGGTTCCCTGTGTCCTTTCTCTCCCTCTTCAATCCATCTTATATCAATCACATAGCCAAGAAATATGTAATAAGCATCTACTACATGCTAGGCATATTTTAAAATAACCATTTCAAACACTATCGGAGGGATCTTTGGAGAGAAGAGGCTTTAAATATATCCACTAAATTGACTTTTAAAGGGAATGACCTGAAAGGGTGGTCGGTCTACCAAATTCATCCACATAGGATCTATGAGTAGGAGTGTGTGTGTGTGTGTGTGTGTGTGTGTGTGCCCCTTTAGATGAAAACCTGACATTAGTTTGCTTTCTTCTCTGAAGAAGACAAAAATATTTTCAATCATTTAGAAGACTATTCCGACAAGAGCCTATGATACACAGAGTTTCAAAGCTCTGGTCCTGGCTGATGTCCTTAGGTGTGAGGAGACTGGGTGTCACTGTGATATAATTACTATCATATTTCTCCAGTCATTTAAGCTAAGTGTAATTTCAAAGGATCTAGTCACCTCCTCCCTCCCAGAATCTCTGGTCTGTTACAAACTTTATTTCATTAATATTCTCAGGCCCTCTGGTTCCAAAAGCAGCTTTGAGAATGTTTTTAAAAATATGTATACATTATTTTGAAAATTTCTTAAGTTATTCTAGGATGAATTTTATTTTCCCATTTAAACCTATAAATCTGAAAGTTTCTTTTTTAATTTTGTGTGAATAATAACTGGCAGTTTTAAGAAAAAAATTTGATCCTAAGAAGTCTCATCAATTAAGAGGTCTTTAAGCCTTTGGAGAAAGACGTCATATATATTCCAATATTGTACATTGTCTTATTTCTGTCTGTTGAGAAAGGAGTACTACCTGCTTGGGACTTGTCAAATGATACCATGGAAAGGGCTTGGGGTCTGGGGAAGACTTGGATTTAAACCCAGTCTCTATCCCTCGCTGTGTTCTCCTGGGAGAGGCACTTTGGATCTCGGTACCTCAGTTTCCTCCTGCAAAACCTCACAGGTTGGTGTTGAGGTATGTGACATCGCTCTGTGAACCTTGAATTACTCTGTCAAGCACTGGTTGTGAGAAGGGTGCCTTTGGGAGGTGAGGTCTCTCCCTGACAGTGAAGGAGTTGAGGAAAATTCCAGCCCCCACTCCTGCTTCTTCCTGCCCAGCAGAGATGGGGTCTCTTCTTGAACTTTAAAATTACTTATTATGACAAGTTTCTGATACATACAACAAGTATGAAAAACACTAAAAAGTGTTAACATTACCCATCAACCAATTAACTTTTTTTTTTAACATCTTTATTGGGGTATAATTGCTTTACAATGGTGTGTTAGTTTCTGCTTTATAACACAGTGAATCAGTTATACATATACATATGTTCCCATATCTCTTCCCTCTAATTAACTATTGAAGCTAATCAGTGAGTCTGAAGAGACTTTGACGTAAACATGCAAATTTTTTAGCCACTATCTGTAACGAATATTCCACTTTTCCAAGTATTGGGTTAATCTTTGTTCTTCTGCCTCCTGCACTTTTTTGGCTGTGTCCTAATCAGGGAAATACACAGTGGGAATCCAGACACCAGCTGCAGGGATGCATGATTACAAATACTCAGTTGTGTAAAAAATAACCAGTAGGGGGCTTCCCTGGTGGTGCAGTGGTTGAGAATCCGCCTGCCGATGCAGGGGACACGGGTTCAAGCCCAGGTCTGGGAAGATCCCACATGCCACGGAGCAACTAGGCCCGTGAGCCACAACTACTGAGCCTGCGCGTCTGGAGCCTGCGCTCCGCGACAAGAGAGGCCGCGACAGTGAGAGGCCTGCGCACCGCGATGAAGAGTGGCCCCCGCTTGCCGCAACTAGAGAAAGCCCACGCACAGAAACGAAGACCCAACACAGCCATAAATAATAAATTAATGAATAAATAAATTAATTAATTAATTAAAAACAGTAGTGTTGAACAAAATTGACCCCTTTTAATTTCTTAAAAATACAATATTCTGATCTCTAAGCCAAATGGATATTAAGTAGATGAAAGATTATTAACAATTATCACATGTGAATTGTGATTAAATTGACTGGCTAGACAGAAACTCTGACAGAAAACAAAATCTTTTTTTCTGGCTTTAGAATAGAATCCATACACTGGTCCAACTGTAGACTCTCCCAAAGGCCTGTGGATTGTTATTAAAAAATTAAATCCCGGTAATAGAATTTTTGAGGACAATTATGGTAGTCTAGTTACCCTGTTTAAATGTCACTGAATTAATCCTTCTATTTATGTTTCAATAAACATAGGTAAGCATAATATTTTAAAATATAATATCAGTTGAAACTATTTTCTTTAAAAATCCACTGGCATATTTTTCTGCTCACTTTCTGTCTGCATTTCCTCACTGGGGCTATGTGCTATGCGGGGACATTTTGGTCACCATCAATTCCCTTTCCTGATTAATCAACCCGCCCACCTGCTTGAATTTCATGAGCATCTGACTCAGACCACGGCTCATCTTCCTCGATATGCAGACATTGCCAACAAGCCCAGGGTGGTAAAAATCGTTGATTTCCTATTTTTTCCTCAAAAGTCATTCTTTTGAGGAAAAAATAGGAAAAGATTCTGGTTCCTTAAGACTTATTTCTGGCACCTATTTTGTAGGAGGAAATGGAGGGACCATAGTGTGCAGTCTCTGCATCCCTTTCATTTCTATGTCTCTAGTTACTCATGCCAATCACTTTGCTGAGAGCTGATGGAGGGTTGAGGTGGAGGGGAGCTGAGGGTGGTAGAAACATAAATGAATTCCAGTCCTGCCTGGTAGGCAGACTACCACTGCACTTAGGGCTGGCAGTGTCCCCAGTCACTCCATCTCTTTTATGGGTCCCTGTTCTCTGAAATGCTCAAAGCTTTTCTGTATATCCCACAATATTGGACACATGGCCAAGCATCTGAAGGGCTGCTTGAGTTCCATTGGTTTAGTAACCATCTACTTCATTTCTCCAATTATGAAGTGAGTTTGCATAGATTTAGTTGGTTTCTGAGATACTAGGCCTTGAGGTGTTACAAAGTAACTCTACTTGAATTCAGTAGATTTTATATTTTTTAAATATTCCCCTCCTACCACCCCCCAATTAATCATTTCAGTAGTCAGGGACAATCTGTTGTATAATACAGTCTCTTCAGCAGCAAAAAGGACAACAGTTAATGACTGATAGATCAGGATAGACGTTGAAATTTTGAAATCGGAGAGTGTGATCCACAAGGTGACATACACACTTAGGTCTCTTTGTTTTAAAAATGTACTTTTACTTAAATAAACGTATTTATTTTTTTAGTCTTGTGTATTATTAAGGCGACATTAACACAAATTACCAAGACGTATGGAACTTATGTTGACTTCACATTTGAATTTTTTTTTTTTTTTTTTTTTTTTTTTTTGGTTTGGGGGCCCCTCCCTGTTGTGGCCTCTCCCGTTGCGGAGCACAGGCTCCAGACGCGCAGGCTCAGAGGCCATCACTC
>NW_006790574.1:937731-953654 GCF_000442215.2 Lipotes vexillifer
GCTCCGGACGCGCAGGCTCAGCGGCCATGGCTCACGGGCCCAGCCGCTCCACAGCATGTGGGATCTTCCCGGACCGGGACACGAACCCGCGTCCCCTGCAACGGCAGGCGGACTCTCAACCACTGCGCCACCAGGGAAGCCCCACATTTGAAATTTTGACACTAATTTGAGCATCTAATATTTTGAAACATTTTCTGGTCACATACAAAAAACTGAGTTTGGACGACAAATCTGATGAAATAAAGACAATTCACAAAGGTCCTTGTCACAATTTTTTCTTGAGAAAAAGGGCACTGCCTAGCTGAATTTCTTAGCTCTAAATATGAATTTGGTGTGACAGCTATGGAACTGGGTTAGCCGAGAAAGCCTTAGGGTTAAGTGAGAAATCTTGAGGTAGATGAGTTCTTTGAAATAAAGCATTCCATAAAGGAAGGACAGTCTACTTATTATCCATGCACACAAAACTTCCAGGAAAAAGTTACAATCACTTATTCCTATACATCCACAGAGTGGTGGATTGTCCATTGGGTTGACTGGTTGCTTTTTCCTCTCTCTCTGATTTAGACACAATTATCAATATATCCCCTCTTCTATCATAGGGTAGGGCCGTTATCCATCTGGGGAATCAGGCACTACAAGCCCTTACTGGAGGGGGAAAGACTGACAAATGAAGTGTTTGAAGGACTCCTTGAGGAAAAGAACACGGTAGCGATGGCATCTCTCCTAAGGCTGCTTGGAAGGCAGTGAGGCAGGTGCATGGAGGAGACAGGGGTATTGCCAGGAGACGGCTGGCTAGCTGCCCTCACAAGGTCCTCACGATGAGACTGTTTCAGGGAATGAATCCACCACTTGCCAGGGAATGACCTCAGACTTCTGAGCTCTGAAACTCATCAGTAGGTCAGAGTTCCTTGGATTTAGAGATATACAAAACTAAAAAGATCATGAGGTAGAAACACAGAATGCCAGTTTATTAAATTTTACAGAGAAATATAACTATCAAGGAGACCTCACATTCAAGTCAATCTGACCAGTACAAAATACACAGAGAAGTTTACTTTGGAGAAAAGGAAACAGAACAAGGGGAATTAAAAATTGTATGAACCAGATATACAGTCAGCATCAACTCTGATGGCTGCCATGTCCATCTCCATAATATGAATACAGTGGCCAGGTAGACTGGATAAATCCAGTTCTTGAGCATGCACAACTCAGATTTGCCCCTGATTTTCATGGGACTTTCTAACTCTCTCTCTACTCCAAATTACGGTGGACTTATTCCTTACTTTAATTTTCAAAGAACTATCTTACTTTCCTTATTTCCAAATTTTTGAGGTCTATTCTTCTGTGTCCCCCATGGACTGTCTGCAAGATATATGACCAAAAGATTTAGAGCCAAATTCTGGAACATAGCAGCAGTGAAATGCATCTGTGATGCCCACACAGTCAAAAGGCACAACTAAAAGAGCACCAGACCCTGAAGAGATTGGGGGTGACCACAGACCAGTGTTGTGATGGATGGCGTATATTCTTTTTTTTTTTTTTTTTTTTTTTTTTTTGCAGTATGCGGGCCTCTCACTTGTTGTGGCCTCTTGTGTTGCGGAGCACAGGCTCTGGATGCGCAGGCTCAGCGGCCATGGCTCACGGGCCCAGCTGCTCCACGGCATGTGGGATCTTCCCGGACCAGGGCACGAACCCGTGTCCCCTCCATTGGCAGGCGGACTCTCAACCACTGCGCCACCAGGGAAGTCCAATGGCGTGTATTCTTGATCCAGGATGGATGGCCACTGTTGGCATGCCTACCACTAAGGAAAATTCTCCAAGGATGTGGAAGTCTTGAAAATTGTTTCCCCACATTCCTCTCTATGATCTACAGTGAAAACTTCCTCCGGATGTTGAGTCACCTGCTGTTATTAACAGCCATAATTAAACACAGAATTTTTTGTACCACCATCTTTCTTTCCTTCTTACCTTTTTTCCTCAGTGGAGTGGGCTTGGGGAGAGTAACTGAAGCTAGATTGGAGATCTGTTCGCAGGCCACAGTAATCAGATATAATTTAAACAAACCCTTTAAATGATCAGGATTCTCTTTGTTCCCAGTCTCACTACAAACTGCTTTGTGTACTCATGAAGTTTCTTAAAGACAAAAATTCTTCTAAAATCCTTATCAAATCACCTCATACCAAGCTGGAAGACTGTTGATTATGTAGGTGAAATTTGCCTCAGAAAATGTGTCATAGTCAGTATAAATTAAATCAAAGCAGGGAATTTTTTTTTTTTGACCCTCAGCACCTTATCACTCTTTTGTTACTCAACACTCTTTCTTGAAGCTAATTTCAGTTTGAGTGTTTATCATTCTGTGAGGAAATATGATTCTGATGAAACCAGTGCACATAACAAAGACCCATCCAGTGTTTTGAAAGGGCAACATTTACATGTGTTTGCAAATACTAAAGTCTGATCTCCAGATTATCTAAATCCGTAATTTCAGATCATTCAAAGCAAACAGTCCTACCCCAGGAAATCCTATTTTGCAGGAAATAGAGCAGCACTGAATATTTTCATATTGCAATTTATGCTGGGTTTTCTTTTGTTTTGTCTTTTAAATTTATTTTATTGAAGTATAGTTGATTTACAACGTTGTGTTAATTTCTGTTGTACAGCAAAGTGATTCAGGTACACATATAGGCATTTGTTTTGTTTGTTTTGAATTTCAAAGTAGGAATCTAAGCAATGCCTTCCAGAGGTCAGCTACTAAGGAAAATGCAATTATCACCTTGTTCCCAAGCCTTAGTCTTTATCTTAAAACAATTTAATCCACAACACCTATTCTTTTTTTTTTTTTTTTTTGGCTTGCGGTGCACGGGCCTCTCCCTGTTGTGGCCTCTCCCGCCGCGGAGCACAGGCTCCGGATGCACAGGCTCAGTGGCCATGGCTCACAGGCGGAGCCGCTCCGCGGCATGTAGGATCTTCCCGGACCGGGGCACGAACCCGTGTCCCCTGCATCGGCAGGCAGACTCTCAACCACTGCGCCATCAGGGAAGCCCCACAACACCTATTTTGAAGAGAACTTTAGAGAACTTCAGCTATCTTTTGACTATCTACCTGAAATTCTGCAAGTGTGAGCACTTGCCTGTCTGACCATTCCATTACTGACTTACTGTCAGTGGGGAAATGTGCAAAGAGATTTTTTTTTGTTTTTGGAGTTTCTCATCACTATCTCCTTTTCCTGACCTTAGCTAAAGATGTAAAGTCTTTTAAAAATATAAAGTATATTCCACTTAATATAAATGGCTAATACCATAAAACATTGTTCTAACCTAGTGTATTTTTAAATCTTTACAAGGAGGAAATACTCAACCTAAAGGGACAGAATGGGGAAAATAAAACAAAACATTGGCCTAGACTTGGAAGCAGAGGGGACCAGTGTTCCAGTCCTGGCACTGCAATTACTAGCGGTGGGATCTTAAGCAACTCATGTCAGCATTCTGAGCCTTCATTTCCTTCTCTTCTGGATGAGACTGTAGGGGAGAAAACCGTTTTCCTTGACCTTTATAGGGTCCCTGGTTGGGTCTAAAAATTAAACTGATAAAGACAGATTAATAGGAGATTTAATGGAAGTTTTATACGACTCAGGAGCTTTCATAAGTAAATGAAGACCTGAAGAAACAGACCTGAGTATTTCTATGGGGGACTTAGCAAGGCCTATGTGTTAGGATTCTTCTTGGCATCTCTTTGCCTTTGGACCTAAGGATACTTCTTTCTTCCAGGTATAGGGAGGCCACCTCTCACATGAGGATTTTATGACCTGTTTTAGGGGAAAATGACAGAGGGGAAGGTCAGAATGAACTTCCTGCTTCTGATGTTTTCTCAAACTCCTACAGCTTAAAATATTCAACTTGCCACATTAACATATTTTGGGGTAGCATGTCCTGAACCCCATCAAGAGGATTTGACTGGGGCTTTGAGATGACTGCAAGTTCATAAATTCTAATAGACATTTCAGATAAAAGAGAGGTTGGAGGACTCCAAGACAGATGTAATAGGAATAAAGAAGAAGAAATAGGAAGGAGTAGGAATAAGGAAAAGTTGGAAGGATGAGAATTGTGTCTGAGCATGAGATATTAGAATTTAAGATTCAGCACTGGAGTGGTTATTGACAGGAAGGCCAAGGGTGTGAGAGGCTACAGTGAGGTGAAAAAAAAGGCCATTGAAGTTGGGGTCAGGAAAGGTTGTGGCTAAGATTTAGTGGGTCACCACACAAATACTGAAATCACTCAGGATGATGAGAAGGACTGTGGTTTAAGAGGAAGACTGTGAGCTAGAAGCCAAAATCTTTAGTGAACGTACTATATGACCAAGAGATAGTCGAGCACAGTGGTCAGGTACATCTGCATTAGTGCCAGGCAATTTTGGTTCAAATCACAGCTCCACCACTGACCACTTCTCATCCTTGGGCACCTTGCTTACCATGCCAAATTATATTTTACTCAACTAGAAAGTGGGGGAAATAATAACGTCTGTCCTACGGGGCCATTCTGTGTAGCAGATACCAATAAATGCCTACCCAACAGCCATTCATATCTTCCTTGCTAACAGAACACAATCCTCTATGAATACTGTGAGCAGGTTGGCCCTAGCTTTAGACCCACTGGGTACATCTTGATTCGTTTTAGCCAATCATGGGGGTTTCTTCTCTTCTAATAATTGACTGGACAGTGATATGTAGGGTAAGCCTGCTAGGATGACTTCTGGGAAACCTTTTCTTTCCCTTCACATTTGTTTGTAGAGATGTGATGTCAAAAGCTTCTGCAACCAACTTGCTACCATGAGAAAAATTAGTGGGTAAGCTGAGAGTGTTAATGCAGAAAGATGGAAAGAACTCCCAATTATATAGCGAAAGCAGTATTTGTAAGACTAATGGCAGAAGTTCTGAAAATCACTTGGGAACTCGAGAATTTAGATGGAAGTATAATCTACAACATCCATTCATGATAAAAACTCTCATAAAAGTTGGTATAGAGGGAAAACATCTCAACATAATAAAGGCCATTTATGACAAACCCGCATCTAACATCATATTCAATGGTGAAAAGCTGAAAGCTTTTCCTCTAAAATTAGGAAAAAGATGAGGATGCCCACTCTCACCATTTTCATTTAACATAGTATTGGAAGTCTGAGCCACAGACAAGAAAAAGAAATAAAAAGCATCCAAATTGTAAGGGAAGAAATAAAACTGTCACTATTTGCAGATGACATGATACTATATATAGAAAACGCTAAAGTCCACCAAAAACCTATTAGAAATTATAAATGAATTCAGTAAAGTTTCAGGATACAAAATTAATATACAGAAATCTGTTGCTTTATTATACCCTAATAATGAACTCTCAGAAAGAAAAATTAAGGAAATAATCCTGTTTCCAATCACATCAAAAAGAATAAAATACCTAGGAATAAACTTAACCAAGGAGGTAAAACACCTATACTCTGAAAACTATAAAACATTGATGAGGGAATTTTAAAACAATACAAAAAACAAAAGATATCTCATGTTCTTGGACTGGAAGAATTAATATTGTTAAAATGTCCATACTACCCAAAGCATTCTACAGATTTAATGCAATCCCTATCAAAGTATCCATGGCATTTTTCACAGAACTAGAAAAAATAATCCCTAAAATTTATTTGGAAGGACAAAATAACCCAAATTGCCAAAACAATCGTAAGAAAAAGAACAAAGCTTGAGGTATTAAGCTACAGTAATCAAAATAGCATGGTACTGGCACAAAAATAGACACATAGATCAATGGAACAGAATAGAGATCCCAGAAAAAAACCCACACATTTATGGTCAATTAATCTATAACAAAGGAGGCAAGAATATACAGTGGAGAAAAGATTATCTCTTCAATAAGTGGTGCTGGGAAAACAGGACAGCTACATATAAAACAAAGAGATTAGAACATTTCCTCACACCATATACAAAAATAAACTCAAAATAGATTAAAGACCTAAATGTAAGAAGTGACATGATAAAATTTCTAGAAGAGAACATAGGCAGTATAGTTGATATTATATAAGTTACAGGTGTACTACATAGTGAGTCACAATTTTTAAAGGTTAGACCCCTTTTATAGTTATTATAAAATATTGGCTATATTACCTGTGTTGTACAATATATCCTCATAGCTTATTTATTTTATACATAATGGTTTGTACCTCTTAATACCCTACCCCTATCTTGCCCCTCCCCTCTTTCCCCTCCCTACTGGAAACACTTTTGTTCTCCATATCTCTGAGTCTGTTTTATTTTTGTTGTTTTCACTAGGTGTGTATTCACTAGTTTGTTATTTTCTTTTAGACTCCCCCTACAAATGATATCATACAGTATTTGTTTTTTCTCTGTTTGACTTATTTCACTTAGCATAATACTTTCCGAGTCCATCAATGTTGTTACAAATGGCAACATTTCTTTCTTTTTTATGGCTAAGTAGTATTCCATCATATATATCACATTACATCTGTCAAAATGGCTATCAACAAAAAATCTACAAATAACAAATGTTGGTGTGGATCTGGAGTAAAGAGAACCCTAGTACACTCTTGGTAGTAATGTAAATTGATACAGATGTCATGGAAAACAGTACGGAGCTTCCTCAAAAAATAAAAAATTGAACTATTATACAATCCAGCAATTCTACTTCTGGGTGTTTTCCCCAAAGAAAACAAAAACACTAGTTCAAAAAGATATATGCACCCGTATGTTTATTGCAGTACTATTTACAATAACCAGGATATGGAAGCAAACTAAGTGACTACAAATAGGTGAATGGATAAAGAAATGGTATATATATATATATATATATGTATATATATATATATATATATATATGTATGTATTGGGTGGGCCAAAAGTTTTGTTCAGTTTTTCCCATAAGATGGCTTTAGTAGCATTTAGTTGTCCTTAACTTCATCTGAAACAATTTTGTTAGACAGTCTGTGACAGCTGTCATATCAGCATGCATTTTAAAAAAAAAGACATAAAAATTGGTGAATTTTTGTGTAGCCATTCTAATATTGAAGATGGAAGGAAAAAAAGCAACATTTTTGGCATATTATGCTTTATTATTTCAAGAAAGGTAAAAATGCAACTGAAACTCACAAAAAGATTTGTGCAGTGTATGGAGAAGGTGTTGTGACTGATCAAACAGGTCAAAGTGGTTTGCAAAGTTTCGTGCTGGCGATTTCTTGCTGGACGATGCTCCACGGTTGGGTAGACCAGTTGAAGTTGATAGTGATCAAATCGAAACAATAACTGAGAACAATCAACGTTATACCAGGCAGGAGACAACCGACATACTCAAAATATCCAAATCAAGAGTTGAAAATCATTTGCACCAGCATGGTCATGTGAATCGCTTTGATGTCTGGGTTCCACATCAGTTAAGCAAAAGAAACCTTCTTGACCATATTTCCGCATGCGATTCTCTACTGAAACGTAATGAGAACATTCTGTTTTTAAAACAAATTGTGGCAGGCGATGAAGAGTGGATACTGCACAACAATGTGGAACAGAACAGATCGTGGGGCAAGAGAAATGAACCACCACCAACCACACCAAAGGCCGTTCTTCATCCAAAGAATGAAGGTGATGTTGTGTATACGGTGGGATTGGAAGGGAGTCCTCTATTATGAGCTCCTTCTGGAAAACCAAATGATTAATTCCAACAAGTACTGCTCCCAAACAGACCAACTGAAAGTGACACTCAATGAAAAGTATCCACAGTTAGTCAACAGAAAACGCATAATCTTCCATCAGGATAACACAAGACCACATGTTTCTTTGATGACTAGGCAAAAACCGTTACGGCTTGGCTGGGAAGTTCTGACTCATCCTCTGTATTCACCAGACATTGCGCCTTCGGATTTCCATTTATTTTGGTCTTTACAAAATTCTCTTAGTGGAAAAAACTTCAATTCCCTGGAAGACTGTAAAAAGCACCCGGAACAGTTCTTTGCTCAAAAAGATAAAAAGTTTTGGGAAGATGGAATTATGAAGTTACCTGAAAAATGGCAGAAGGTAGTGGAACAAAATTCTGAGTATATTGTTCAATAAAGTTCTTGGCGAAAATGAAACATGTATCTTTTATTTTTACTTAAAAAACCGAAGGCACTTTTTGGCCCACCCAATCGTAGGATAGGGGTATTAGGTTAAGACACACAAATTCCTATGTATAAAATAAATAAGCAACAAGGATGTATTGTACAGCACTGGGAAATACAGACATTATTTTATAATAACTTTAAATGGAGTATAATCTATAAAATATGGAACCACTAATATAATATTGTAATATAATATTGTAAATCAATTATACTTCAATTAAAATATATATATATTCTAAAAATTGTTCCTTCTTAGTCCTGTAGAAATTGCATTTTTAACATTAAAAGGAGGGTGAAGAGGCTGACCTTTGAATGAGAAGCTAACAGATTTGTCTTTTAAAAACAGCAGTGACTGGAACCTTATGAATAAATTATTATATGCTCTATACTTCTTTCCCCGAAGTTGTCAGGTATCTTAAAAGGAAAATTAATGTTGGTTTAGGAAGTACAAAGTGAGTCATAGGAAGAGAATCTGGTTCAATAATCTTGAAATGTATTAAATGTCAAAGATGATAATTTAAACCCTTTTTTTCTAGGTTTTTAGGGCAGCGACCCATTATCTAAATACTTTTAAGAGGCAAAGCTGGCTATTGACATAGAGTGATTCAACATCGTGAATTTGCTCACAGAACTTATAACTATCAATATATGGAGAGCATTCCAGAATGTGAATGCTACAAACCTGTCCTCATTTTCCTCCCTTCCCACTCCTCAGACGGACGAGGATTTTGGACTCGTTTGCTGAAAGCCTGATATAATATATACTTTAAATAATTTACCAACTTTGAGTCTACACTTCAGACTTAAACTGAGCCAAACAGACAACCTATACACACAATAAATGGGACTGTTGTACACAATACTTGCGTGCATGCAGGATGTGTATATATCCAAAATATTTAATAAGCATTATGGCATGAAAACTGATGATCAGAATGAATGCCAGCTGTGGGCTGAAGCAGGGTCCTGGGAGGCCTGTACTGTTTCAGGCATTAACCCTTCCAATTTTACCTCATCAGCAGATGGGAGGATCCCAGGAGTGGATCTGGGGGCGGCTGGAGAAGGGGTGCTGTTTACCAACTGGTGTGAGACTATTTCAATAATTTAAAAAACAGTGTGGCCACCCTGAAGCATATCAAGTAAATATCAGCCCTGAATATGGAAACTTATCTTTTTTTTAATTAATTAATTAATTTATTTATTTTGGGCTGTGTTGGGTCTTCGTTTCTGTGCGAGGGCTTTCTCTAGTTGCGGCGAGCGGGGGCCACTCTTCATCGCGGTGCGCGGGCCTCTTACTATCGTGGCCTCTATTGTTGCGGAGCACAGGCTCCAGACGCGCTGGCTCAGTAGTTGTGGCGCACAGGCTCAGTTGCTCCGTGGCATGTGGGATCTTCTCAGACCTGAGCTTGAACCCGTGTCCCCTGCATTAGCAGGCAGATTCTCAACCACTGCGCCACCAGGGAAGCCCAGGAAACTTATCTTTTGACTGTCAAGGAAACTGACTCAGAATATAGTTTACTTGTCCAAAGTCATTTCCAGTCAGTTGCACACCCTGGGCTACATCCCAGGTCTCTTGACTCCTAATCCTCTACTCTTTTCATCAAACTAAATATTACAGAGGGAAAATTAAAACAAACAAAACTGAGGAACTAAATTTTAAATTTCATTTAATTTTTTTTTTCAAATAAATTGGGGCATATTCATATATAGCAAAGGATATGAACAAACAAGTTAACATACCACAACATGGCAAATGTGATAAACAGTTAAATAATAAGGCTGTTGAAAGATTAAATGAAGATTAAATTAAATTATCCCCATGAAGTGCCCATTATTTGGACTCCAAGTATCTCAAGATACCAACTGCACTTCACTATACAAATGTATCATGGTTACATTTCTTTTACTTTTATCTTTTTTAACATCTTTATTGGAGTATAATTGCTTTACAATTGTGTATTAGTTTCTGCTTTATAACAAAGTGAATCCGCTATACATATACATATATCCCCATATCTCCTCCCTCTTGTGTCTCCCTCCCTCCCCCCCTCCCTATCCCACCCCTCTAGGTGGTCACAAAGCCCTGAGCTGATCTCCCTGTGCTATGCGGCTGCTTCCCACTAGCTATCTATTTTACATTTGGTAGTGTATGTATGTCCATGCCACTCTCTCACTTCGTCCCAGCTTACCCTTCCCCCTCCCCGTGTCCTCAAGTCCATTCTCCATGTCTGTGTCTTTATTCCTGTCCTGCCCCTAGGTTCTTCAGAACCATTTAAATTTCATTTAATTTTAATTAATTTACATTTATGTCTAAATATTCACATGAGCTTAGCGGCTACCATTTTAGTGTGGGTATACAGAGAGCCAGAGAATGATGTAGATGTGAAGAGATGGCATGAGTTACTGAGAGTAGACAGAAGAGAGTCGTTCTCTTTTCTAAGGTAACTTATATTCCTCTTAGGCTTGTTTCAGCTTTGGGAATTTATACAATATTTTAATAATGATTTTCTTTGCTAAGACATCTGGAAAGGCACCTAGCTTATCACTCATTTCTTTGGAAATTAGTGTTAGACATTTTCAATTGTGTTAGGCATTTTCTGTCTTGTTTATCACAAGAAACATTTTAAGTGTTCATAGCTTCAGTGTTACGCCCATCCTTTCCTTGCGATGGCCGACTTCTTGCTTACTTCTTGCAGATATCCAAGCATATTTGCACTAGTTTCCACATCTTTGAGGAGCCCTCAAGTCAGCTTTGCAGATATGCAGTGAGTCAAAATCCAACAATTCTACCAGCATAATGTTGCACACCAAGGAGATTGTCTTCTAGAAAGACTTAAAAGTCCAACAGCTATGCCACAAAGGTTTAGATAACATCAGTGCTTAGTAACTAGGAGTGGTGAGAACCACAGATATTTCATGGACAGTACACAATCTTTCATCTTGACTCTAGGTCATACCTTGAACTAAAAAAAAAATTAGAAAAAAGGATTACCTTAATATTCCTTTCTCCCCAGCCTCTCCTTCTGTGGTTAAGAGATCCTAAACCTTCTGCTCTAACCCAAAAACAATAATAATAATAATAATAGGTAGAAACAATGGATATTCAAAATATGTTATCAGGCTTTGGGAAAAACACTCTTAGAAAATAGAAGGAAAAGGTTTATTTACTCCTAAATTTGAGGAAATAACCTCTAATTAATTAATAGCTTTAAAGTGATATTGAAACATGAATTCTGAAGGCCTGTTCATGCTTATTTCTCATTAAAATGCATTTCAAAACACATCCCATTATTCTTTGGGTGCTAATGAATTCATATTTAAGACATGAACACAAAAGCATCTCCCAGACTTCTGAGAAAATATAAAAATGCACCAGTTGACGGTTTGCCTAAATGGAGCACAATTATCACCGAGTTGCACAGCATTTTTATCTGTACTGTCACTGCAGGAAATCTCATTGTGTATGTGACCTGAATACATACAACCCAGTGGAAAATTCCGTAAATGCAGAGTAGCCTAAGAGCATCCAACAGCTGCCTTGCTTTTTTTTTTTTCTTATTTCAAAATCAAACACAAGGGATTGCTGGAGATTGCTATTCTCTCTAAACCACTGGGCCATTTTAGAATTCTCTGTCATTTTCATCTATCCATATTAATTCTTAAACAGTATCCACTCAAATTGCTGTGTTTCAACCCTGAGGAATGTAAATACTGAGGTAATTATGAGCCATATTTTCCAGGGGTGCACATTTAAATGATTATCTGAAAGTTAAATGTTAACGTCACAAAATAAAGAGGTAAAACATAGTTAATGTATGTTGCCCATGGTTAATATGCTAAAATAGAGCAAGCAATCTAACATTGCCAGGAAAATTGAATGCAGAGACTAGAAGTGCTTTTTCATTATTCAAGTATTACAGCGCAGTAAATATATTTTATTTGTATCAGCCTCTCAGACGGACTGGAGAGACAAAGCGTATGAGGCAAAGGGATTAGAAGAAAATATGTGGAGACTGGATTGTTGGACAAAGTGTGTGTGTCCGATTGGGCAGGGGTATGGGGGGAAAATGACTCAGGGCACAATCCTCATCGTAAATCTGTCAGGAGTTCAAGGGCAGCAAGGGAGTCCTTTGTCGTGTAGAAACTAGCCATGCACTCAGTCTGTGGGCCCCCTCCTTCTCTGGGTCCCATTCCCCTCTTCCTCTCTTCTCTACCCCACCCCTCCTTTAAGCCAATTTGAACAAATAATCAACTGTAAAGTTTGTAATGACCCTAAGTGCATCCCAATTTATATTCATCATCTATTATGGAACTATACTCTCAGGAATTTTATAGAATCTGGTGATTCTATAAAATCGGATTGTTATGGGTTGAACTGTGTCCCCCAGAAAGATTTGCTGAAGTTCTAACCCCCAGTACCTCAGAATGTGAGCTTATTTGGAAATAGGGCAGTTACAACTGTAACAAGTCAAGAAGAGTTCACTCTGGGGTAGCGTAGACCCCTGATCCAACATGACTGTTGTCCTTATAAGAAGACAATGGCCACGTGAAAACACAGAGATTCACAGGGAAAATGCATTGTGAAGATGGAAGCAGAGATGGAAATGATGCATCTACAAGCCAAAGAATGCCAAGGACTATCACCAGAAAATAGGAGAGAGACATGGAATAGACTCTCCCTCAGAGCCCTCAGAAAAAAACCCAAGCCTGCCAACACCTTGATTTTAGACTTCTAGCCTCTAGCACTGTGAATCAATCACTTTCTGTTATTTTAAGCCACTCAATTTGTGGTACTTTTTTATGGCAGTCCTGGGAAGCTAAGACACTAATGTTTGTAGAAACCTTAAAATTTCTCCCTCTAGATGACAATTATATCCATAACCTAATAACAAGAATGACTGCCAACATTGACTACTTGCTGTATACGTGCCAGACACTATCAAGTTTTCCTCCCCAGTGCCTGCCCCATCACCCCTACAGAGACCAGGCTGCCCTTTGCCCCTTGACTCAAGCATCCAGAGATCCTGCTGTTGGTGATAGATGGTCCACTCAGTAGTCACAGTTCTGAGTCTCTAGTATGCAGTTCTCAAAATCCCCAAGAATTCCCTTGTGGACTCTAGTTCATGTATGCGATTCCTCCTTAAAGAGAGACCTACTAAGAAGTTATATAGTCAACTGAACATTGGATTGGGGAGGATGAACTCAGAGTCAGGCGAGTTAGTCAGAGGAACGAAATACTTAATGGCACCAGACACATCACAGTGAAGATAATCTTTGGGCTGGAATGTTGTCATCTTCTCTGGTCAGATGAGCACGAGCTAAGATGTTGGCACCCTTCGCAGAGCTCTCTAAACTGACCAACCTCTTTCTGAGAGTAACATTTTCCCTTAATTGTATTAATAGGCTAATTAATCAAGTTCCAGTTCGTTTTATGTTAGTCCAGGAAGCAGATGTCAAGATGGGATTAAACTTGCATGGATTTTAATGGAGGAAGGAGCCAGGGAAGGCTGGGAAGGCTATTGGACCACAAGACAAGTCTGACCCTGAATGAAGGAGAAAGGGAAAGAAGGGAGAATGGAAGACTGCCACACAGGCTAAGGAAGTTCATCCAAGCCACTGGGGGAGGGGGTGGGGGAGCAGTAGGACGAAGTGATTAGAGGCAAAGTGGGCTGAAGGAGGAATTCCCCTAACTCCCAAGAATGGATCTGCCTTCGTGTTCCTGCCTGGCTCAGTGATTGGCTGGAGCAGCCTGTGGGCAGGAAGATAGGCCCTTGGTCAGTTACACACCCTGTAGTTGGAGGTCTTCTGTGGCCCACATGCCACACCCTGGGAGTCACTCTTCTTCTTTAAGGGGACTGACTGCACATCTTGGTAGTGTTTTGATTTAAAATGTAACTGCCAGAAGCAACTTTACTTCTCATTTCTTGGAAGAAAGCTCATTGTGGCAGGACTTCCAAGTATTCATAATACCTATCTTGTTTAAGCCCATGCCCCTATTATATATGTAAGCACACACTTATATACATATGTTTAAGATATGCTACCACATTTAAAAAAGAGAGACGGCCATTGAGCTAAATAGTTCCTGAGAAGTGGAACTTTCTCAAACCCATAGTGAAATAGCTCTTAAATGGAAGGATCCTGTTTTAGTGCACTGTATTATAGCCATTAGAACTTACACAAATGCACATTCATGATAACATCTCAAGGTGAATAAATGATATGCTTTGTACCTTGCAGCAGAGATCACATTTAATGAAACACCTAGCTGGCTCCAGAGAACACCTGACTTCTCTTTAATAAGAACAGATGTGGTCTCCAGAAATAGTAATTTCCACAATGCTCAGTGCTGAGAACAGGTGAAACGAACAACAGTGCGTGTCATTTTTACAACACCATCCAAACAGCACTTGAGGAATATGCTGAGTACAGCTCACTCTGCCTGGTTGGTGAACATTGTGAAGAGAAGATGTGTGAGAGCACAGGTGTGCATGTGGATTCAGCCAGACCAGAATGACTGTCCATCCGGACCCTCTGGGAATGGATTGCTCCTAAAATGACAGGAAATACACAATAATCAAGAGGCGAGGAAAGCAGTGAAGAATGCCATCCACAGTATAAGAATCTTCCATTGCTGTCTAGTGTGTTGCTGAACTTTAGATAAATTACTTAACTCCTTCTTGACCCATTTCTCTTTTGTTTGGGCTGCTTTTTTCCTTTTTATCTTTTCTTTAAACCCATGGCAGTTTACGTAGCGCAGTTTAATCCACATAAAACCACTTTGACCTAATGATTACTTCTACGAAATTAATGTGAAAATACCATTTCAACAATTAGACTTCCTCTGTGTTTTTCCAGTGTTTTTCCATTTATAGCTTGTTTGGAATATTTTTCAATGATCTGCTATAATGCAAAGAATTATGACCCCCAAAAAAGCAAAAGCATTTTGAGCCTCTCTTTATCTAGGAATTAGTCATTCTTCTAGTTTCCCAAAACACTTAAGTTTCAAGTTTACCTCAAGTTCATGAACAGAGAAGGCAGGTTAGAATAATAGTAATCCAAATAATTGGAACCTTCAAATAATCAGATGTTTGTTTTTCACAGTCAGCACTCTAATTTTATGGAAAAATGACAGGTAAACAATCATAACAACTTCTAAAGTGATTTTAATATTCTTAGACATCTTCAGTTGCTTAGAGTTAAACATTGTTCTTGAACCATAACACACTTTGAATATTTATTTGAAAGGTTCTATTTGCTAAGGCAAGAAATAAAATGATATATTTCATCAATAATTGTAGTAAGAGAAGACTCAAAAAGTATTTTGGCATTTAGAGAGTTAACTCTTTGCAAAGGGGAAAGTAGAATAACCAGAGTTCCTCATTTAGTTATCCTAGACTTCTCTCTGCTTCTCAACACACACGGAAAATACCTGGCCTCTTACACACTGATGCAGCTTTACATCTCAAGTCTATGAGCACTGAGGCAGTTCCTAGGAGGCCAAATAGCACCAGCAGCCTCCTTTCTTCCTATACCCACCTGTAGCTCCCATGGTCATCCTGAGTACGATGAATCAGAGAAATTCTTCTAGGTACCATAGTTTAATTGAGAGGATAGAGGCTGGAAAAACAGAGCTGACAAGGAAAAAGGAGATGACTGCAGTGTTTCCTGGGCTCTCAGGGCAAAGACACCCAGAAAGAAAGGAAAGCTAAATTCTGCTGGCACCTCTTCCTCTTTGACACAGACACTTCCCTACA
>NW_006790574.1:953664-1005802 GCF_000442215.2 Lipotes vexillifer
CCCTACACTGTATGCTGCACCATTGTCACTTCTTTTCTCACTGCTGCCCTTGAAGTTCATTCAAACTGGACTAGGTACATAGAGTGCTTATGAGCTAACGAGGACACATACTGAATGAATGATCTTGAGTCACATCTTTGTCTAGGAAATCATCTTTGGGTCCCATGATTTATTATGGAGGTGCTCAATAAATGTTTGTTGACTAAGTGCATGTATTCATGCCACCTACTGACATGAGGCTTAATTCTGATTGTTAGATGACTTATTCCCCTTTGCTTCTGAGCCATTTCCTCTGCAGAGGTCAGAGATCCTAGGGTGCTAGGAATTACCACTTTAGGAATTAAATAAGATGATCCTGAACTCAAAGAAGTCTGGAAAACATCTATAGAAGCTTGGGTTTTTCCATTCTCTATCTTGGGCTCATTCCAATTTTGTCAATGACTTTCAGTTATTCTCCTAAGCGTCCATCTGTCAGCTGAAACTCTATTGGTGCCTTTAAGTGAAATTCTTTTATAGGTGAACATACAATATGTGTGCCCAAATCCATCAGAAATTGAAATACTATGGTGAGAAAGTAAATTACAAGGAAGTTGGTGTGGGTTTTTTTGTTTTGTTTTGTTTTGTTTTGTCTTTAGGTAAAAAGAGTGTGCTTGTTGTTTAATGTAATGCTCTGTATATACATGATTGTCTTAAAATGTAATAACTTTTAGACAGATTTCAGATTTTTATTTACATGTTTAACATTCATGTGGCTTGACTTGAATCCAGATCTTTGAACCTCTTGTCCTCACATGCCAAGAATGGGGCAGGACAGGAGACTGTCTGCGGTTGGAGACTAATGATCCTTCCCCATTCTGCCGCATTCACACTTCCTTCATCGCCTCGAGTTTGCCTCCTAATTCCTCCTCATGCTCAGAGCCAACAGAGCCTCTTTAACCTCCACACCCTGGTGTCATCTTCCTTGAGAACAGCATTATTGTAGGTTCAAGTGCTGTTATGGGTTAAAGAACTGTGTAGCAGAATGCTGTAGTGTTTCATGCAACTTACACAGAGCCATTAAACACTGATGAGTCAGTAGGAAAATATTCTCTGTCAATAGGAAAATATTTTGCAAAATATGGATCCACCTAGATAGATTTCTTTAATAAGATTAAATCTGTTTGATAACAAGGTTATGTGGGTGCTTTATAAATCAAAACCCTCTGAACGACCTTCATGTACACTTCTTTCACATCCCATAGTTTCTGACAATACCTTGCACACTTCTCAGAGCATAAGGACTGAAATCATATCCATTGGTGCTTCTCCCAAGAGCAGTGGTGATTTGGGGGGGAAGTTTTAAAAATATATATAATTACTACTCATTCATTGGAAAATAAATTGAAGTTGAAATAGAAGAAAATTAAAATTCTCATAACTCCACCACCCAAGAATTAACCATTATTGGCACTTGGTCTGAAAACTTTTCAGACTTTTTCTATGCATATATGTATGTATTTTCCAAAGATGGGAGCATATTGTACATACTCTATACGGATACCTTTAACCTAATTCTTGCACTTAACAATTTATCAAGATATTTTCCTATGTCAATAAACATTCCTATGTCAATATCATTTTTTAATGGTGGCATAGAATTCCTTTGGGTAGAGGTATTCTAGATTCTACAGTTAGACTGTCTTAAAAAACTCACTCCTATAAATAGCACCACAAACTTCTTGTTTTCTTAGAATTAATGATTTCCTTATGATAAATGACTAGATGTAAAAGTGCTGGTTCAATATGTATGGATACTAAGGGGGAAAGGGGTGGGGTGGAAGGAATTGGGAGACTGGGGTTGACACATATATGTTATTGATACTATGTATAAAATAGACAACTGATGGGAACATACTGTATAGCACAGGGAACTCTACCTAATGCACTGTGGTAACCTAAATGGCAGGGAAGTCCAAAAGGTAGGGGATATCTGTATGTGTATGGCTGATTCATTTTGTTGTGCAGTGGAGGCTAACATAACATTGTAAAGCAACCATACTCCAATAAAACTTAATTTTAAAAAATGCTGGTTCAGGGGCTTCCCTGGTGGCACAGTGGTTGAAAAAAAAATGCTGGTTCAAAGGTTATATGTATTTTTTAAAAGCTTCAATATTTAGAGTGGCAGCAATTTCTGAAGTAAATCCCTTGCTATTGATGCCATCTGATGTGGGCTTTTGGAACAGACAATTTGAGGGAAAAATTTGGCTAAGAAAATGTTGCAAGTCATCTCATTTTGAATGGACAATGAAATAGTGGGATCTCTTGGTTTCCAAATGAATACTTGGTTTCTGGTTGAATATGCCTATAGGAGATATGTTTTAAAACTAAAAAAAGGGGGGGCATCAATAGCTGGAAAAAATATTGGTTACACCAGAAATGCAGAGGGTTCTATAGTGCAGTGGATTGTGCTGGACTTTTTTCTGAGCCATCTAGGACATTAGGAGTCCCACCATATATACTAGTGGTTACTGACAATGACAGGCAACAGTAACATGAAACCACCTGCTCAGTTAATTTTATCTCTTTCTTTACACATCATTGAAGGGCATGAAGCTGACTATTACCAAGTACTGAATCATGCCTCAATGAACCACCATCAGCTGAGTCAATTAACTGGGATCTTTTACCACCCAAAGGCCAATTAGGACTCAGTGTGCTCCAGAAGAATCCAGTGTGCCCTTAATCTAATGGAGCTCTGGTTAAGAAGGTAAGGAAGAGGGCTTCCCTGGTGGCGCAGTGGTTGAGAGTCTGCCTGCCGATGCAGGGGACACAGGTTCGTGCCCCGGTCTGGGAAGATCCCATATGCCGCAGAGCAGCTGGGCCCGTGAGCCATGGCCACTGAGTCTGCGCATCTGGAGCCTGTGCTCCGCAACGGGAGAGGCCACAACAGTGAGAGGCCTGCATATCGCAAAAAAAAAAAAAAAAAAAAAAAAAAGAAGGTAAGGAAGAAAGGAGGAAACACCGTTTAGTAGATCAAGTGGAGGGCTCAGAAAAGGTAAGACAGGGCAGCGTCCAGGGCAGAGAAAGCAAAAAGAGTTATATACTATTCCAGTGGTGACAAATATCAGAGGTGACAAAGAATGGCTAACAACTGGGGAAAGGGGGAGAAAGGTGCACACACATGTTTTTCTAAATTTCTTCTAGACTTAGTTAATATGTTCTTACCCATACTTTAAAGAAGAGGAAAATGCCAAAATGAATAAATTTAAAATGCCTCAGAAAATGTAGGTGTTCATCCTGGGTCCTGGGTGAACACCAGGTTAGTGAACACAACTCACAGAGGCAGTGGGGCTGGGCAAAGGAGACAGTGCTGGGCGTTCACATGTTTTCAATTTAATATCAGTTGACATCATTCCTCTCCCTTTCCCCTGTCCCTCACTAGGAAAGAGACCACTGCTGATGGCCAAACCTTTGCATGTTCTCTTTCTGTACACTTCCCTCTTGTGACCTCTCTTCACAGTGAGGCCTAGAGGGGACCCTGCTTACAATCCTGAGGGTCAGGGCCCCAGACTAAGAAACAAAAACAAGAGATGGAGGCCTGGGAAACGAGCTTAAATGAGAACAGAGGAGTGCAAGAGACTAAAATGCTAGAGGAAAGCAAAAACAAAGAAACAAAATAAAACAGACTGAGACAACAAAAGTTTAAAAAATTATCTTTTTTTTTTTTGATACATGCATCCCAGTGTTCATTGCAGGACTGTTTACAATAGCCAAGATGTGGAGGCAACCTAAGTGTCCATCGACAGATGAATGGATAAAGATGTGGTACATACACACAATGGAATATTACTCAGCCATAAAAAGGAACAAAATAATGCCATTTGCAGCAACATGGATGGACTAGAGATTATCATACTAAGTGAGGTAAGTCAGAGAAAGACAAATATCATTACAATATCACTTATATGTAGAATCTAAAAAAATGATACATGTGAACTTATTTGCAAAACAGAAACAGACCCACAGACATAGAAAACAAATGTATGGTTACCAAAGTGGAGGGGGAGGGATAAATTAGAAGTTTGGGATTAACGGATACAAACTACTATATATCAAATAGATAAATGACAAGGTCCTAGTGTGTAGCACAGGAAACTATATTCAATATCTTGTAGTAACCTATAATGGAAAAGAATCTGAAAAAGAATATATATACACATATATATACAGTATATATAAAACTGAATCACTTTGCTGTACATGAAACTAACACAACATGGTAGATCAACTGTATTTCAATAAAAAGATAAAAAGACTGGACAGACTCATCAGGGGCTCACAAGTGCAGCAGAGGAGCACAGAGAGGTGGAGGGTTTGAAGTAGGGTCCAGACTTTGAAAAAATTGTCTTTTTGTCGATGAAACAAAGTTATATTAAAAATATCCTTCCTAGAGAAAATTAGGGGAACACTAATATCCTCTAAATAAGGAGATTCCTTGTCAATCAAATATTTTCTAAACCCAGCACTTCTTAATTTACAATGCTTCAATGGGAAAGGCAAACCAATGATTTGGGATGTTTCTTTTATAATAAGAGAGGATATGACCAGTAACATGTTGCATTTAACAATAGTGATAGCTTATATAAATTGAGAACTTGCAAAGTGCCAGGAAAAGCATTAAGTATCTTTACTTATTACCTCATTCTATAGCTGAGGAAACTGAGTCACAGAGTGTGAAGAAATCACCCATAGACTCATACAGTGCATGATAGGTAGAGCAGGGCTTTGAACGCAAGCCCTATGAGGCCAGGGTTTATGCTTCTAACTTTTGCACTGCACTGATCACCACACAGAACAGCATCATGTGAGTGAAAACAGCTCATCAGCTAGCCAGTCCCACCTCCTCTGACCTGCTTTGTAAAGATTTTTTGTTTCAATCTTCAAACCACACAGTGGTTTCCTATGAAACTGATTTTTTAAAGTATTATTGCATGTTGTGGGTTCCCAAAAAGTGCCAACCAAATAAGAGCAGCTGTTCAGAGTGTTTTGATTATATCTGTATGAATAAAAGGAGAAGTCTTTTCATGATTTTAACCTAAATATCTTCCATGAAGGATGTTGGCTACTACCAACAATCTTTCCTAAAATGAATCCCACTTTTTTCATTGAGGTAGAGTTGAATTACAATAGTGTGTTACTTTCAGGTGTACAGCAAAGTGATTCAGTTATATGTATGTATCTATTCTGTTTCAGATTCTTCTTCATTGTAGGTTATTACAAGATATTGAACATAGTTCCTGGTGCTAGAGAGTAGGTCCTTGTTGTTTAAAAATGAATCCCATTTTAAATACTCAAATAACCTAGAGTAAAAATAGAAAAACAAAAGAAGTGTGACAGTTAAATTAGCTTATTTGATTTGCCTTGAAAACAAATGAATAAGAGTGCAAAAAACTAGAGGCTTTCTCTGTGTTCTCCACGTGGGGGCATAGTTAGTCCTCCGAGTACTTAGGAACAAACCTGTAGTTCTGAGGGAGGGTGTATCTATCAGACAAGGGAAGCACCAGAGCAAGGAACAAGGATGAGAGAGCAAGACCGGAAAACCCTGTAGAAACATCAGCTGTGTTGGGGACGGGGGTAGGGAGTGGGGTTAATGATTTTCACTAACGGCTCCTGAGTCCTCTAGTCCAGGGATCCCCAATCCCTGGGCTGCAGACTGGTAGCAGTCCTCAGCCTGTTAGGAACTGGACCGCAAAGCAGGTGGTGAGCGGCGGGCGAGCGCTCCCCATCACTGGCATTACTGCCTGAACCATTCCCAACCCCCCTGCCCCCAGTCCATGGAAAAATTGTCTTCCATGAGACCGGTCCCTGGTGCCAAAAAGGTTAGGGACCACTGCTGTAGTCCATCCTCACAGGCCTGTGCGACATTCCCCTGGGTTGGCAACAACGGTGACCAGACTTCAGATACTGACAGGGCCGTTCTCTATTTGTACAGAAGTTCTTGTGTAAAAACAATCGCAACACTGCTGCTGTCCTTTGCCCACAGCAAGGATGAGTGTGCTCCTCTTCGCCTTGAAGACTATCCATTCTGGGTCTCTTCTCCCCAGTCTGGGGGATAGCTTTTCATGAGACACACAAGCAACTGTGAGGTGATGGAGTGTGAGCCCTCACAGGATGCACACCTTTTAAAATAGCCTGGTGACATCATTCCATAGCCATTTCCCAGGTTGGGGTGGAAAATATTTCCAGAGGAAGATAAAGATAACAAACAAAAGGTAGATAGCCACTTTAGCACAGAGCAAAGCCCCAGGGAAGGAGAAAGACCAAGGTCAGGGAAGCTTCTATTTTCCATTCCTCTCTCCCTCCCCTAATAATAATAATTCTGAAACCCAGTATCTACATTTTCTTTAGAGCACCAGGGACACAAGCATTTACAAGAGAAACAAAGTCGGAGGTTTGTTAAAGACACCAGAGCCTGAGGAAGACTTCTGGGTGAGAATGACAAATACCTCTTGACATTTGTTTATTTTCTGCCTCCAAAATCTTCAACATGTTTATCTCAAGAAGTGCTGAGGGATACCCTTCCTCCCCTTTGCAGGATAATGGAGATTTGGGTGAGGCAGTACTCCAATCACTCCTACACCTGCCCCTATTGTTACCCAATGCCCTGCTCATTACAGCAGGTGGATTGTGGTAAAGCAGTTCATACTCAAGTTCCGACAGTAGATGTCAGGACTAACCTTGCTCATTTTGTTTCCACATCTGCTTTAACAGAAGCAGAATTCAGGTTATTTGTCCACAACAGGAAATATCTAAAAATAGTACTTTTAAAGAAAATACATCATTAGATGCTTACCTTAAAAAAAATCCAGGAGATTGGTTCAAGATGGCTGAGCAGAAGGACATGCACTGACTCCCTCTGGTGAAAGCACCAGAATCACAACTAAGTACTGAACAATCATCGACAAGAAGACACTGGAACTCACCAAAAAATATACCCCACATCCAAAGACAAAGGAGAAGCCACAATGAGATGGTAGGAGGGGTGCAATCACAATAAAATCAAATCCCATAACCACTGTGTGGGTGACTCACAAACTGGAGAACAATTATACCACAGAAGTCCACTGGAGTGAAGGTTCTGAGCCCCATGTCAGGCTTCCCAACCTGGGGGTCCAGCAACAGGAGGAAGAATTTGCAGAGAATCAGACATTGAAGGCTGGCAGGAATTGATTGCAGGGCTTTGACAGTACTGGGGGAAACAAAGACTCCAGTCTCAGAGGGCACAGACAAAGTAGTATGCACATCAGTACCAAGGGGAAGGAACAGTGTTGCAATAGGAGATTGAATCAGACTTATCTGATAGTGCTGGAGGGTATCCTGCCAAGGCAGAGTGTGACTGTAGCTCACCGTGTGGACAAGGACACTGGTAGCAGAAGTTCTGGAAAGTACTCCTTGGTGTGAGCCCTCCCAGGGTCCATCATTAGCTCCACCAAAGAGCCTGTAGCCTGCAGTGCTGGGTTACCTCAGGCCAAAAAACCAACAGGAAGGGAACTCAGCCCCACCCATCAGCAGACAAGCAAATTAAAATTTTATTGAGCTCTGCCCACCAGAGCAACACCCAGCTCTATCCACCACCAGTCCCTCTGATCAGTAAGCTTGCACAAGCCTCTTAGATAGCCTCATCCACCTGAGGGCAGACAGCAGAAGCAAGAAGAACTACAATCCTGCAGCCTGTGGAAAGAAAATCACATTCACAGAAAGATAGGCAGAGGACTATGTACCAGATGAAGGAACAAGATAAAACCCCAGAAAAACAACTAAATGAAGTGAAGATAGGCAACCTTCCAGAAAAAGAATTCAGAATAATGATAGTGAAGATGATCCAGGACCTCAGAAAAAGAATGGAGGCAAAGATCGAGAAGATGCAAGAAATGTTTAACAAAGACCTGGAAGAATTAAAGGACAAACAAACAGAGATGAACAACACAAACTGAAATGAAAACTACACTACAAGGAATCAATAGCAGAATAACTGAGGCAGAAGAACGGATAAGTGACCTGGAAGACAGAATGGTGGAATTCACTGCTGTGGACCAGAATAAAGAAAAAAGAATGAAAAGAAATAAAGACAGCCTAAGAGATCTCTGAGACAATGTTAAAAGCAGCAACTTTTGCATTATAGGGGTCCCAGAAGGAGAGGAGAGAGAGAAAGGACCAGAGAAAATATTTGACAAGATTATAGTGAAAAACTTCCCTAACATGGGAAAGGAAACAGCAACCCAGGTCCAGGAAGCACACAGAGTCCCATACAGGATAAACCCAAGGAGAAACATGCTTAGACACATAGTAATCAAATTGGCAAAAATTAAAGACAAAGAAAAATTATTAAGAGCAGCAAGGGAAAAATGACAAATAACATACCAGGGAACTCTCATAAGGTTAACAGCTGATTTCTCAGCAGAAACTTTACAAGCCAGAAGAGAGTGGCATGATACACTTAAAGTGATGAAAGGGAAGAACCTACAACCAAGATTACTCTACCCAGCAAGGATCTCATTCAGATTCGATGGAGAAATCAAAAGCTTTACAGACAAGCAAAAGCTGAAAGAATTCAGCACAACGAAACCAGCTCTACAACAAATGCTAAAGGAACTTCTCTAAGTGAGAAACACAAAGGAAGAAAACGACCTACAAAAACAAACCCAAAAGAATTAAGAAAATGGTCATAGGGTCATACATATTGATAATTACCTTAAACATGAATGGATTAAATTCTCCAACCAAAAGACACAGGCTTGCTGAATGGATACAAAAACAAGACCCATATATATGCTGTCTACAAGAGACCCACTTCAGACCTAGGGACACATTCAGACTGAAAGTGAGGGGATGGGAAAATATATTTCATGCAAATTGAAATCAAAAGAAAGCTGGAGTAGCAATACTCATATCAGATAAAATAGACTTTAAAATAAGGAATGTTACAAGAGACAAGGAAGAACACTACATAATGATCAGGGGATCACTCCAAGAAGAAGGTTTAACAATTATAAATATATATGCACACAAGATAGGAGCACCTCAATACATAAGGCAACTGCTAACATCTATAAAAGAGGAAATTAACAGTAACAAAATAATAGTGGGGGACTTTAACACCTCACTTACACCAATGGACAGATCATCCAAAATGAAAATAAATAATGAAAAAGAAGCTTTAAATGACACAATAGACCAGATAGATTTAACTGATAATTATAGGACACTCCATCCAAAAACAGCAGATTACACTTTCTTCTCAAGTGCACACGGAACATTCTCCAGGATAGATCACATCTTGGGTCACAAATCAAGCCTCAGTAAATTTCAGAAAATTGAAATCATATCCAGCATCTTTTCTGACCACAACGCTATGAGATTAGAAATGAATCACAGGGAAAAAATGTAAAAAACACAAACACATGGAAACTAAACAATACATTACTAAATAACCAAGAGATCACTGAAGAAATCAAGGAGGAAATCAAAAATTACCTAGAGACAAATGACAATGAAATCACGATGATCCAAAACCTTTGGGGTGCAGCAAAAGCAGTTCCAAAAGGGAAGTTTACAGCTATACAAGCCTACCTCAAGAAACAAGAAAAATCTCAAATAAACAATCTAACCTTACACCTAAAGGAACTAGAGAAAGAAGAACAAACAAAACCCAAAGTTAGCAGAAGGAAAGAAATCATAAAGATCAGAGCAGAAATAAATGCAATAGAAACAAAGAAAACAGTAGCAAAGATCAATAAAACTAAAAGATGATTCTTTGAAAAGATAAAAAAAATTGATAAACCATTAGCCAGACTATCAAGAAAAAGAGGGAGAGGACTCAAGTTAACAAAATTAGAAATGAAAAAGGAGAAGTTACAACAGACACCAGAGAAATACAAAGCATCCTAAGAGACTACTACAAGCAACTCTATGCCAATAAAATGGACAACCTGGAAGAAATGGACAAATTCTGAAGAAGGTATAACCTTCCAAGACTGAACCAGGAAGAAATAGAAAATATGAACAGACCAATCACAAGCACTGAAATTCAAACTGTGATTAAAAGTCTTCCAACAAACAAAAGTCCCAGACCAGATGGCTTCACAGGTGAATTCTATCAAACATTTAGAGAAGAGCTAACACCCATCCTTCTCAAACTCTTCCAAAAAATTGAAGAGGAAGGAACACTCTCAAACTCATTCTATGAGGCCACCATCACCCTGATACCAAAACCAGACAAAGATACTACAAAAAAAGAAAATTACAGACCAATATCACTCATGAATATAGATGAAAAAAAATCCTCAACCAAATACTAGCAAACAGAATCCAACAACACATTAAAAGGATCATACACCATGATCAAGTGGGATTTACCCCAGGATGCAAGGATTCTTCAATATAAGCAAATCAATCAATGTGATAAACCATATTAACAAATTGAAGAATAAAAACCATATGATCATCTCAATAGACGCAGAAAAAGCTTTTGACAAAATTCAACACCCATTTATGATAAAAACTCTCCAGAAAGTGGGCATAAAGGGAACATACCTCAATATAATGAAGGCCGTATATGACAAATCAACAGCAAACATCATTCTCAATGGTGAAAAACTGAAAGCATTTCTTCTACGATCAGGAACAAGACAAGGATGTCCACTCTCGCCACTATTATTCAACATAGTTTTGGAAGTCCTAGCCATGGCAATCAGAGAAGGAAAAGAAATAAGAGGAATCCAAATTGGAAAACAAGAAGTAAAACTGTCATTATTTGCAGATGACATGATACTATACATAGAGAATTCTAAAGATGCCATTAGAAAACTACTAGAGCTAATCAATGGATTTGGTAAAGTTGCAGGATACAAAATTAATGCCCAGAAATCTCCTGCATTCCTATACAGATGAAAAATCTGAAAGAGAAATTAAGGAAACACTCCCATTTACCACTGCAACAAAAAGAATAAAATACCTAGGAATAAACCTACCTAGGGAGACAAAAGACCTGTACGCAGAAAACTATAAGACACTGAAGAAAGAAATTAAAGATGATACCAACAGATGGAGAGATATACCATGTTCTTGGATTTGAAGAATCAATATTGTGAAAATGACTATACCACTCAAGCAATCTACAGATGCAATGCAACCCCTATCAAATTACCAATGGCAGTTTTTACAGAACTAGAACAAAAAGTTTTAAATTTGTATGGAGACACAAAAGACCCCGAATAGCCAAAGCAGTCTTGAGGGAAAAGAACTGAGCTAGAGGAATCAGACTCCCTGACTTCAGACTATACTATAAAGCTACAGAAATCAAGACAATATGGTATTTGCACAAAAACAGAAACATAGATCAATGGAACAAGATAGAAAGCCCAGAGATAAACCCACGCTCCTATGGTTAACTAACCTATGACAAAGGAGACAGGATATACAATGGAGAAAAGACAGTCTCTTCAATAAGTGGTGCTGGGAAAACTGGACAGCTACATGTAAAAGAATGAAATTAGAACACTCCCTAACACCATACACAAAAATAAACTCAAAATGGATTAGAGAGCTAAATATAAGACCGGACACTATAAAACTGTTAGAGGAAAACATAGGAAGAAAACTCTTTGACATAAATCACAGCAAGATCTTTTTTAATCCACCTCCTAGAGTAATGGAAATAAAAACAAAAATAAACAAATGGGACCTAATGAAACTTCAAAGCTTTTTCACAGCAAACGAAACTATATAAACAAGATGAAAAGACAACTCTCAGAATGGGAGAAAATATTTGCAAACAAATCAATGGACAAAGGATTAATCTCCAAAATATATAAACAGCTCATGCAATTCAATATTAAAAAAACAAACAGCACAATCCAAAAATGGGCAGAAGACCTAAATAGATATCACTCCAAAGAGGACATACAGATGTCCAAGAGGCACATGAAAAGCTGCTCAACATCACTAAGTATTAGAGAAATGCAAATCAAAACCACAATGAGATATTACCTCACACTGGTTAGAATAGGCATCATCAGAAAATCTACAAATAACAAATGCTGGAGAGAGTGTGGAGAAAAGGGAACCCTCTTGCACTGTTGATGGGAATGTAAATTGATACAGCCACTATGGAGAATAGTATGGATGTTCCTTAAAAAATTAAAAATAGAATTATCATATGATCCAGCAATCTCACTACTGGACATATACCCTGAGAAAACCATAATTCAAAAAGACATATGCACCCCAACGTTCATTGCAGCACTATTTACAATAGCCAGGATATGGAGGCAGCCTAATTGTCCACTGACAGATGAATGGATAAAGAAGATGTGGTACATGTGTACAATGGGATATTACTCAGCCATAAAAAAGGAACAAAATTGGGTCATTTGTAGAGACGTGGATGGACCTATAGACTGTCATACAGAGTGAAGGAAGTCAGAAAGAGAAAAAAATATATCATATATTAACGCATATATGTAGAATCTAGAAAAATGGTACAAATGAAGTGGTTTGTAAGGCAGAAATAGAGTCACAGATGTAGAGAACAAATGTATGGACACCAAGGAGAGAAAGCGCAGGTGGGAGTGGGGGTGGTGGGATGAACTGGGAGATTGGGATTGACATGTATACACTAATATGTATAAAATAGATAACTAATAATAACATGCTGTATAAAAAAGTAAAATAAAATTCAAAAAAAAATGTTAGGAGAGTAAATCCTGAGTTCTCATCACAAGGAAAATTTTTTTTTCTTTTTCCTTAATTTTGTATCTCTATGAGGTGATGGATGCTTTCTAAACTTCCTATGGTAATCATTTCATGAGGTATGCTAGTCAAATCATTATGCTGGACACTTTAAACTTATACAGTGCTGTATGTCAGTTATATCGCAATAAAACTGGAAGGGAAAAATAATCCAAATTTCTTCCTGGGAAGGAAGAGGTTAGAGGATTTTCCCACATTTATGGAGACGTGTAATGCAAAGGGAAAACCTTGCCAAATTTCAGATAGCTTTTCTCCTCATCAAACTCCCAGACATATATACTTCTCAGTACATGCCTGAATAATGTAAAAGACAAGGCTTGGATTTGAAAGGAGAAAATTGTTATTTCATTATATCAAAATTACATCTCAGGATTTGACAGGGCTAGCTTTAATTATGTGTTTTCTTTTTTAATAGATGATTTTTTGAGCAGGTTTAGGTACACAGAAAAGTTGAGTAGCAGGTACAGAGGTTCCCCACATCACTCCTTCCCCACCGACGGCCCCCACCCCTGCCATGCAGAGCCTACTTTACAATCAACATCCTGCACCAGGCTGGCACACCTGTCAAAAGGGGTGAACTTATTTTATCACATCATTATCACCAAAGTTCACAAAGTTCACTCTTGGTGTTGTACATTTTATAGGTTTTGACAAACATATAATGACATGTATGCCACATTACAGGATCAGGTAAAGTAGTTTCACTGCCCTAAACATCTCTGTGCTCTGCCTATTCATTGCTCCCTCCCTCCAACCCCTGGCAACCATTAATTCTTTTACTGTTTTCAAACCTGTGCCTTTTCCAGATTGTCATATATCTGGATATCCTACAAGATGGAGCCATTTCAGATTGGCTTCTTCCACTTAATAATAGGCATTTTAAGGTTTCTCCATGTCTTTTCATAGCTTGATAATTCATTTCTTTTTACCACTTAATAATATTCCATTGTCTGGATGTACCATAGTTTATTTATCTATTCACCTACTGAAGGCCATCTTGATGACTTCCAAGTTTTGGCAATTATGAATAAAGCTGCTATAAACATCTGTGTGCAGGTTTCTGTGTGACCATAAGTTTTCAGCTCATTTGGGTAAAAAATGAGGAGCACAATTGTTGGATCATATGGTAAGAATTTGTTTAGCTTTGTAAAAAGTTTTCCAAAAGTTTAGTTTTCAAAAGTGTCTTCTAAAGGGGCTGTACCATTGTACCATCAATAAATGAGAGTTCCTGTTGATCCATATCCTCTCCAGCATTTGCTGTTACCAGTGTTTTGGATTTTGGATATCTTAATACATTTGCAGAGGTATCTCTTTGTTTTAATTTGCCATTCTCTAATGACATATAATATTGTGCATCTTTATGTATGCTTATTTGCTATCTATTCAGTGTCTTAAAGCAATATAGCTACTTCCTCTTTCTTTTGATTAATGTTAGCATTGTTTATCTTTCTCCATCCTTTTACTTTTACTCTATATGTATCCTTATATTTAAAATAAGTTTCTTCTCCTACACTGTTGGTAGGAATGTAAATTGGTGCAGCCACTATGGAGAACATTATAGAGGTTCCTTAAAAAACTAAAAATAGAGTTACCATATGATCCAGTGATCCCACTCCTGGGCATATCCAGAGAAAACTCTAATTCAAAAAGATACATGGTCACTTCTCAGAGCACAGAGTCAAGTCCCTGGGTGTTGCGGCATCAGAGTTTCATGGGCACGAGCAATCTGAGCCGTGTGCCTGACAGGGCCTTGGTGATCCGGCTGGGTGTCAGACCTGTGCCTGCGGTGGGAGAGCAGAATTCAGGACACTAGTCCACCAGTGACCTCCTGGCTCCATGTAATATCGGACAGTGAAAGCTCTCTCAGAGAGCTCCAACTCAACGCTAAGAACCAGCTCCACTCACCACCAGCAAGCTACAGTGTTGGACACCCTATTCCAAACAACTAGCAAGACAGAAACACAACACCACCCATTAACAAAAAGGGCTAAAATCATAATAAGGTCACAGACACCCCAAAACACATCATAAGAAGCAATCCTGCCCAACAGAAAGGCAAAGTAAGCCTTATGTACCAGAATACAGGCATCATTCCCCTCCACCAGGAAGCCTACACAACACACTCAGCCAACCTCACCCACTGGAGGCAGACACCAAAAACAACAGGAATTACAAGCCTGCAGCCTGCAAAAAGGAGACCCCCCAAACAGTAAGTTAAGCAAAATGAGAAGACAGAAAAACACACAGCAGATGAAGGAGCAAGGTAAAAACCCACCAGACCAAACAAATAAAAAGGAAATAGGCAGTATACCTGAAAAAGAATTCAGAGGAATGATAGAAAAGATGATCCAAAATTGTGTAAATAGAATGGAGAAAATACAAGAAAAGTTTAACAAGGACCTAGAAGAACTAAAGAGCAAACAAACAATGATGAACAACACAATAAATGAAATTAAAAATTCTCTAGAAGGAATCAATAGCAGAATAACTGAGACAGAAGAATGGATAAGTGACCTGGAAGATAAAATAGTGGAAATAACTACCACAGACCAAAATAAAGAAAAAATAATGAAAAGAATTGAGGACAGTATCAGAGACCTCTGGGATGATATTAAATGCGCCAACATTCAGATTATAGGGGTCCCAGAAGAAGAAAAGAAAAAGAAAGGGACTGAGAAAATATTTGAAGAGATTATAGTTGAAAACTTCCCTAACATGGGAAAGGAAGTAGTTTATGAAGTCCAGGAAGCACAGAGAGTCCCACACAGGATAAATCCAAGGAGAAACATGCCAAGACACATATTATTCAAACTGTCAAAAATTAAATACAAGAAAAAAATATTAAAAGCAGCAAGGGAAAAGCAACAAATAACATACAAGGGAATCCCCATAAGGTTAACAGCTGATCTTTCGGCAGAAACTCTGGAAGCCAGGAGAGAGTGGCAGGACATATTTAAAGTGATGGAAGGGAAAAACCTACAACCAAGATGATTTTACCCAGCAAGGATGTCATTCAGATTCGATGGAGAAATTAAAACCTTTATGGACAAGCAAAAGCTAAGAGAATTCAGCACCACCAAACCAGCTTTACGACAAATGCTAATAGAACTTCTCTAGGCAGAAAACACAAGAGAAGAAAAAGACCTACAATAACAAACCCAAAACAATTAAGAAAATGGTAACAGGAATGTACCTATTGATAATTACCTTAAATATTACTGAATTAAATGCTCCAACCAAAAGACATAGACTGGCTGAATGGATACAAAAATAAGACCCATATATACACTGTCTACAAGAGACCCACTTCAGACCTAGGGACACATACAGACTGAAAGTGAGGGGATGGAAAAAGATACTCCATGCAAATGGAAATCAAAAGAAAGCTGGAGTAGCAATACTCATATCAGATAAAGTAGACTTTAAAATAAAGACTATTAGAAGAGACAAAGAAGGACACTACATAATGATCAAAGGATCAATCCAATAAGAAGATATAATAATTGTAAATATTTATGCACCCAATATAGGAGCACCTCAATAAATAAGGCAAATGCTGACAGCCATGAAAGGGGAAATTGACAGTAACACAATCAGAGTAGGGGACTTTAACACCCCACTTTCACCAATGTACAGATCATCCAAAATGAAAATAAATAAGGAAACACAAGCATTAAATGATATATTAAACAAGATGGACTTAAGTTATATTTATAGGACATTCCATCCAAAAACAACAGAATACATTTTTTTCTCAAGTGCTCATGGAACAGTCTCCAGGATAGATTATATCTTGGGTCACAAATCAAGCCTTGGGAAATTTTTTTTTTTTTTCAGTACACAGGCCTCTCACTGTGTGGCCTCTCCCGTTGCGGAGCACAGGCTCTGGACGCACAGGCTCAACGGCCATGGCTCACGGGCCCAGCTGCTCCGTGGCATGTGGGATCTTCCCGGACCAGGGCACAAACCCGTGTCTCCTGCATCGGCAGGCGGACTCTCAACCACTGCACCACCAGGGAAGCCCTCCTTGCTGCTTTTAATATTTTTTCTTTGTATTTAATTTTTGAGAGTTTGATTAATATGTGTCTTGGCATGTTTTTTCTTGGATCTTGTATGGTACTCTGTGCTTCCTGGACTTGATTGACTATTTCCTTTCCCATATTAGGGAAATTTTCAACTATAATCTCTTCAAATATTTTCTCAGTCCCTTTTTTTTCTCTTCTTCTTCTGGGACCCCTATAATTTGAATGTTGGTGTGTTTAATGTCATCCCAGATGTGTCTGAGGCCATCCTCAATTCTTTTCATTCTTTTTTCTTTATTCTGCTCTGCAATAGTTATTTCCACTCTTTTATCTTCCAGGCCACTTATCCATTCTTCTGCTTCAGTTATTCTGCTATTGATTCCTTCTAGATAATTTCATTTATTGTGTTGTTCATCAATGTTTGTTTGCTCTTTAGTTCTTCTAGGTTCTTGTTAAATGTTTCCTGTAGTTTCTCCATTCTATTTCCAAGATTTTGGATCATCTTTTCTATCATTACTCTAATTTTTTTTTCAGGTTGGCTGCCTATTTCCTTTTTATTTGTTTGGTCTGGTGGGTTTTTACCTTGCTCCTTCATCTGCTGTGTGTTTTTCTGTCTTCTCATTTTACTTAATTTACTGTGTTTGGTGTCTCCTCTTTGCATTCTGCAGGTTTGTTGTTCCCATTGTTCATGGCGTCTGCCCCCAGTGGGTAAGGTTTGTTCAGTGGGTTGTGTAGGCTTCCTGGTGGAGGGGACTGGTGCCTGTGTTCTGGGTGGATGAGGCTGGATCTTGTCTTTCTGGTGAGCCTGACCATGTTTGGTGGTGTGTTTTGGGGTGTCTGTGAACTTATTATGATTTTAGGCAGCCTCTCTTCTAATGGGTGGTGTTGTGTTCCTGTCTTGCTCATTGTTTGGCATAGGGTGTCCAGCCCTGTAGCTTGCTGGTGGTTGAGTGGAGCTGGGTCTTAGTGTTGAGATGGAGATCTCTGGGAGAGCTTTTGCCACTTGATATTACACATAGCTTGGAGGTCTCTGGTGGACTGATGTCCTGAACTTGGCTCTCCCAACTCAGAGGCTCAGGCTTGACACCTGGACAGAGCATCAAGACCGTCCTCCTCACGGCCCAGAATAAAAGGGGGAAAAAATTGAAAGAAAGAAAAAAATGAAATTAAATAAAATTATTAACATAAAAAATAAAGAAAATTATTAAAAATAAAAAGTAATAAAAAAAGAAGAAGAAAGAAAGAAGAGAGCAATCAAACCAGAAAACAAATCAACCAGTGATATCAAGTGATAAAAACTATACTAAAAACAAACAAACAAAAACAAACAAATGAACAGAGAGAACCCTAAAAAAAAGCAAAGCTATGCAGACAGAATCACCCAAAGAAGCATAGACATACCACTCACAAAAAGAGAAAAAGGGAAAAAAAAATTTGTATATATTAAAAAAAGAAGAGAACAACCAAATCAATAAACAAATCTATCAATGATAATAAGCTCTAAATACTAAACTAAGATAAACATAAAACCAGAAACAAATTAGATGCAGAAAGCAAACCCCAAGTGCACAGTTGCCCCCAAAGTACACTGCCTCAATTTTGGGATGATTCATTGCCTATTCAGGTATTCCAGAGATGCAGTATACATCAAGTTGACTGTGGAGATTTAATCCGCTGCTCCTGAGGCTGCTGGGAGACATTTCCCTTTCTCTTCTTTGTTCTCACAGCTCCTGGGGTTCAGCTTTGGATTTGGGCCCACCTCTGCATGTAGGTCGCCCTCTGGTGTCTGTTCTTCACCCAGATATTAGGGGGTTGAAAGAGCGGCTGATTAGGGGGCTCTGGCTCACTCAGGCTGGCGGGGGGGAGGGGTATGGAATGGGGGCCTTTCTGTGGCTGAAGAGGCCGGCATGACATTGCGACAGCCTGAGGTGTGCCATTTGTTCTCCCAGGGAAGTTGTCCCTGGAGCATAGGACCCTGGCAGTGGCTGGCTGCACAGGCTCCAGGAGGGGAGGTGTGGATAGTGATCTGTGCTTGCACACAGGTTTCTCAGTGGCTGCAGCAGCAGTGTTAGCATCTCATGCCCGCCTCTGGTGTCTGAGCTGATAGCTGTGGCTTGTGCTCATCTCTTGAACTCGTTTAGTCAGTGCTCTGGATCCCCTCTCCTCATGCACTCCGAAACAATGGTCTCTTGCCTCTTAAGCCATTCCAGACTTTTTCCTGGCCTCCTTCCAGGCTAGCTGTGGCACACTAGCCCCCTTCAGGCTATTTTCATGCAGCCAACCCCAGTCCTCTCTCTGGGATCTGACTTCTGAAACCAGAGCCTCAGCTTCCAGCCCCCACCCTCCCAGTGGGTGAGCAGACAAGCCTCTTAGGCTGGTGAGTGCTGGTGGGCAGCAATCCTCTGTGTGGGAATCTCTCCGCTTTGCCCTCTGCACCCCTGTGGCTGCGCTCTCCTCTGTGGCTCTGAAGCTTCCCCCCTGCCCACCCCCCGTCTCCATCAGTGAAGGGGCTTCCTAGTGTGTGGAAACTTTTCCTCCTTCACAGCTCCCTCCCTCCCAGAGGTGCAGGTCTCATCCCTATTCTTTTGTCTCTGTTTTTTCTTTTTTCTTTTGCCCTACCCAGCTACCTGGGGATTTTCTTGCTTTTTGGGAAGTCTGAGGTCTTCTGCCAGCGTTCAGTAGGTGTTCCGTCAGAGCCGTTCCTCATGTAGATGTATTTCTGACGTATTTGTGGGGAGGAAGGTGATCTCCATGTCTTACGCCTCCATCATCTTGAAGGTCCCTAGACATTTATTCTTCTCTGAGCTTCCTGGATCTATAGTTTGATATCTGACCTTAATTTGGGAGAAATTCTCAGTTATCATTGCTTCAAATATTTCTGTCCCTTTCTCTACATCTTCTTCTTCTGGTATTCCCATTATGAGTATGTTACACTTTTTGTAGTTGTCCCACAGTTCTTGGAAATTGTTTCCTGTTTTACTTTTTTTTTCCAGTCTTTTTTCTCTTTTCTTTTCCACTTTGGAAGTTTCTATTGACATATACTCAAGTTCAAGCTCAAAGATTGTTTCCTCAGCTGTGTCCAGTCTGCTAATGAGGCATTCTTCATTGCTGTGACAACGTTTTTGATCTCTATCTTTTCCTTTTGACCCTTTCTTAGAATTTCCATCTCTCTGCTTACATTGCCCATCTGTTGTTACATGTTATTCACTTTATCCATTAGAGCCATTCATATATTAATCATAGTTGTTTTAAATTCCTGGTCTAAGTCTGACATCCCTGCCATATCTGAGGCTGGTTCTCATGCTTGGCTCATCTCTTCAAACTGTGTTTTTACCTTTTAGTGTTCTTTACAATTTTTTGTTGAAAGCAGACATGATGTACTGGCCTTTAGCGATGGTAAGGTGTGGGGAGGGGAACCATTCTTTAATCCTCAGTCTTTTAGTGAGCTTGTACCTCTTAAGCCATGAACTTCAGAAGTCCATGTCAGTTTCCCACACCCTGGTAGGTGGTCAGGATGGCTAGAGTGGGCTGGAGTTGGGTATTTCCTTTCTCCCACATGCAAGGCTAGAGATGAATATTTCTCTTCCCTCAGATAGGTTAGGCTCTGCTAAAATCCCAATAGTTTAAGCTCTGGTAAAATAATTTCTTTTGTCTATAGACCTTGTTAAGAAGAAGAGAATGCTCTGGTAAATTTCAAATGTTTATTTTCTCCTCCATCTGTGGGAAGCACTAGGGGATTTTCTCTAATCTTCGTTGTGAGAACTCTTGCAGGTAAAATTCACAAAAATGTGGGTGCTCCCCTCTGACCAGGTCCCTCCCCATGGAATTGCCCACACTGAGCTTCGAGAAATTTGTCAGTTACTGTGTAAGTTTTCCTCCACTGACAGCTGGTTCCTGAGGATGTTTCTGCTTTTGGGTTTTTGCTCTTGTAAGTTGTGATTATCTGTATCTGCCCATCTGTGTCTCCAACTTTTGGTGCAGCACTTTGCCCTAAGATCTAACTTCTCTGATAGATCTAAGAAGAGCTGTTGATTTTTCATTTTGTTCAGACTTTTACTTATGGTTAAGATGGAGTGATGACTTCCAAGCTCTCTACATGCCAGACAGGAAACCGGAAGTCCTAATTATGCTTCTAAAGCATTTGCCTTGCTCTTTCTTTGTGTCTCCATTGTTGAAATATTTACTCTGAGAGGCATCCTCACAAATACCAAGTTCTTCTGTTCATTTATTTATAGAGAGTTTAGTTAACAGTGATTACAGGTTAACAGGCCATTAATGTGGGAAGTGATCTTAGAAACCATCCAGTCCAACCTTATTTTTTATGTGAAAAAAATAAAAGAGGTCTAGAAAACTTGTCACTTGATCAAGGTCATTTAGCTGGTTAATGTAAAGCCAAATCTGTTGGTTAGTCTGCTGCTTTTTTCACTAAAGTCCACATCTCTCAGTTTTTAAATTCTTAATTTGCCAGTCTCTCTACTTGGATTGAGTGTATACACAGTCCACTGTCTTATGTGGAAGTCTGACTTAATCTCAAAGAAATGTCTGATTAGAAACAGTTTGTTATTGCAGACTCTACTGTTTAATTACTTAAAACTTATTCCCTACCTCTGCCCCAGCTTTGTAGCATCCTGCCTCCCTCATGTCTCAGAGGATGGTGATCCCACCCTCAAGGCAGACACTGTTTAGTCTAAGCCCAACCTGGAAATCCTATGGTCGTTCCAATGCTTAGTTTAGGAATGAACATGTGACCCAATTCAGGACATTGGGACATAGGAGAAGGAGTTTCTGAAAGAGATCTCTTTCTTCCTAGAAGGTAAAAACAAGAAAAGATTGTTGCTACATCTGGATGTGAGGTCTAGATGCCCTTTGGGACTGTAAGGGGACCTAGCCAGAGGGCAAATGTGACCCACTAAGGAAGGTGGAACAGGGAGATGGAAAGAACCCAGATCTTTGAGGACATTGTTAAGCAGCTAGACTTCCTGTTATATTAGATGATAAATTCCCTTATTGTTTAAACCAGTTTAAATTGAGGCTTTACGTTACTTGTAGACAAAATTAACCTAATGGAAACTGTTATCAAATGCATATTATCTTATTTCTAAATTTATCTTAAATGTATACTTTGCTTAAATTTAATATAAACCTAATCCCTAAACATAGTGTCTGGTCAACAATAGAATATTTTCAGGGGAATCTAAGTCCTGTCTAATTTATATGCCTACTAATCATGACCAGAGCTCTCTATTCTTTCAGGTCCAGATGTTACAAGCTGATAACCCACTGCCCCAAAATAGGCCTGCCAATTTTGGATTGTTCTGGAGAATTAAATGACTTTAACTCATACATATTCTCTCCATTCCTTGTTATCTTGTGTTCTGCTGTTTTACACATTTATATTACTTGCTCAGTCCTTGAGGTATCTGTATTTAGACCCTGATAAACTGTTCTTCCCAAAGATGCTTTTAAAAAAAATCTCCACCCCCAATGCCCTTCACTGTAATAAGTTCCATAAATGTATCTCTAGACACCAGGCACTGAATAGGCCAGTGGTTCTCAACCCTGGCTGCACATCAGGATCGGCTGGAGAGAGCTTAATGTCCTGATGCCCAGACCACACCCAAGAAGAAGTTACTCAGAATCTCTGGGAGTGGGATCCAGGCATCAGTGATTTTCTTTTAATTTAAAAATATTTTTCAATTTTGAAATAAGGTAAAACTTACCAAAAAGTTGCAAAAAATGTAAAGAATTTCTGTATATCATTATCCCAGATTCTCCACAGTACCTTTATCATTCTCTTCCTCTACCCCTGGCCCCCCCTCCTCTTTCTATCTCTCTCTGAATATATATATTTCTCTATATAGACACATATTTCTTTTCTGAAACATTTGAGAATGGTGTCAAAGGTGTGACAGTGCTCTACTTCAAAATATCTTAGTGTGTATTTCCTAAAAACAAGAACATTCTCTTAAATAATTATAATACAGTTATCAAAATCAAATACAGAAATCGAGAAAATCAAGAAATATGATGATTGTCAGATTAACTAATCTAAGAACTTTATTCAGATTTCTCCAAATGTTCCATGGATGTCATGTTTCTGATCTAGTTTCTAGTCTAGGATCCTATTCAAGGTCATCATTGCATTTAGTTATCATGTCTCTTTAGTTCCCTTTAATATGGAATTGTTCTTCATATTTTTCATGCCATGAAAAAAAATTAAATAACTGACTAGTTATTTTGTAGAATGTTACCCAATTTGAGTTTTTTGATGTTTCCTTATGATTAAATTCAAGCTCTGCATTTTTTTGGCAGGGACACCCCAGAGTGATGCTGTGTCCTTTTCAGTACATCATTACAGGAGGCAAGTAACAGGCATCTATATTTTGTAACTTTCCCCATATGATTCCAACATGTGCCCAAGGTTGAGAACTACTCATTTTGTCCAAGAATATATAGGGCCTTTATTTTTGAAGCTGAATATCTTTCTAACAGGTGGGACCAGAAAGTAACCAGGAAACAATCTTTTACCTCTACAAGGGGCAAATCAAACCAACAAGTCAAATGGTGATGTCAAAGTGTTGGGTAGGGGGTTTCCCTGGTGGCACAGTGGTTGAGAGTCCCCCTGCTGATGCAGGGGACACGGGTTCGTGCCCCAGTCCGGGAAGATCCCACATGCCACGGAGTGGCTGGGCCCGTGAGCCATGGCCGCTGAGCCTGCGCGTCCGGAGCCTGTGCTCCAAAACGGGAGAGGCCACAACAGTGAGAGGCCCGCATACCGCAAAAAAAAAAAAAAAAAAAAAAAAAAATGTTGGGAAGGTTGATAATAAGACTGAAGGAAAGATGCAGGATGAAGGAGTAATGAGCTGTCTTCATGTTCTATCCAGTTTAAGGCTGTTTCTTAAATTGATACTGAATACATTACATTCTTAAAATGTACTGCAGTGCATTTGGGTCCTGCCTTCTATCATCTAGTCCTTCCACACTGAAAAAACCCTTCTTAACTCTGTGTTCCCATAGGACTGTGTTCCTTTCAAGTTGTACTTACCATACCTCCCCTTGTCTTTAATGTACTTACCTGTTTTCCCCCACTAGATTGCAAGTTTCCGGGGAGCAAAAACTTGGTCTTACTAAAACGTTATCTCCCACATTATATTGATGATTGTATATTATTAGACATTCAATGAGTGCTTGTTAAGATAGATTAAAGGAGGTTGCTAGCTCACTTTTTCTTTTCTTTTTATTTTTAAACAAGAAGTTTATTTAAAAAACAAAACACTTGATTTGAAGGGAAAACTATCTAGGACTCATTTCTTTTAGCATAATTTATCCCTGTTTGAATATAGATTACCCTACATATAATAGTTACATACAAAAACATGATTATACTTTACAATATCAGATATTAAAATGGTATGCAAGGATTTTTATGTTGTTTTTGTCTTTTTTGTTCAACTGTGAGAGCAAAATAACTTACTGGAATATAAAGGTAAGAGCTGAATGAACGTGCCACTAGTGGAGAAAGGGGGTGTTTCCACAGAACCAGTATTTTTTTTCCCCATTCCATTTCCATTGGATGTTGATCAAAACATACCTTTGGCCACTTGATTAAAAAAAAAAAAAGCAATATGCATGTGCACATACGCCAGTTACTTTATCTGTGGTAAACAGTTTCATTCAGCCAATATTGAGCATCTGCTATGTGTCAGACAGTATTTTGGGCTCCGAATCACATATAGAGAAAAACAAAGATGGCTGCTCTCAAGGGGTCTATCTTCATTCCCAGGAAAATGACAATCTTTCCATTCTTTCTCTCACCTATCCCTGTCCCTCTCCACTGGCAATTCTTATGCTATGGAAAATTGTTGTAATTATACTTCATCATAATGATCTTTTGTTGAAGTTACCATATGTTAAATCCAATGGGCCCTCCTCTGACATAACAGTTTTTCCCCAGTCACCAGCTCTGAGCTAGAAGTGAAACTGCTATAAATTACCCTTGACATTCAGAGAGGGGAACTAGGCAGTCTTCATATCCCTGGTAAGGATCAATCTAATTTGTCCAGATTTGTCCAAGATTTAAGTCATGGTGAATGTAAAGATTCCTTCCTAATTGCAGACAATTTAAATTTATCTTTGCCATTATCAAATAGCTATGTAATGCTTTACAAAAACTGGGCTGAACTCTCTGGGAATGATCCCAGAAGATATATTGTAAAATTATAATGCAGAATAACAAAATTATCTAAACAGTCACATTGAAAGCATTTTAATAATATGTATACACAAGACTACCTCCATCAAAGTCTCTCTTTAGATGTACTCCAAATTCTTAATTTGAAAACTATTTTATTTACTTTCTTGACTTGTTTAAATATGAAAGTTATTTTTTTAATGGACCTGAACCACATTAGGTAAAATTTTATCTGAGGGCTTCCCTGGTGGCGCAGTGGTTGAGAGTCCGCCTGCCGATGCAGGTGACGCGGTTTCGTGCCCCGGTTCCGGGAGGATCCCACATGCCGCGGAGCGGCTGGGCCTGTGAGCCGTGGCCGCTGAGCCTGCGTGTCCAGAGCCTGTGCTCCGCAACGGGAGAGGCCACAGCGGTGAGAGGCCCGCATACTGCAAGAAAAAAAAAATTATCTCTAATTATGTCTTTCTCTAATAAAGATCTAGGGTAGGACTTCCCTGGTGGCCCAGTGGATAAGAATCTGCCTGCCATGGCAGGAGACATGGGTTCGATCCCTGGTCTGGGAAGATCCTACATGTCGCAGAGCAACTAAGCCCGTGCACCACAACTACTGAGCCTGTGCTGTAGAGCCCACATGCCGCAACGACTGGAGCCTGTGTGCCACAACTAGTGAATCCCTAATGCCTAGAGCCTGTGCTCCACAACAAGAGAAACCACCACAAGGAGAAGCCCGTGCACTGCAATGAAGAGTAGCCCCCACTCGCCACAACTAGAGAAAGCCCATGCACAGCAATGAAGACCCAATGCAGCCAAAAATAAATAAATAAAATCTTAAAAAATCTTTAAAAAAAAGATCTAGTGTAATGCTGTCCAAAAGAATTCTGTGATGATAAAAAATGTTCTAAATCTGTGCCGACAGCTGTCTGTAACAATGAGCGTTTAAAATGGGTCTAGAATGATAGAAAAACTGACTTTTTAATTCCTTTTAATTTTAATTAATTTAAAATTAAGTAATCACCTGTGTCTAGTGGCTACTGTTTTGGACACTGCAGATCCAGGGCTTCTAGGCCCTAAGAGCCATGAGTTCTAGTTCTCCCTATGAAAAAGGTAGGAGTCCAAATTGCTATCATAGCCTCATTGCCTGTGGAGAAAAGCAGAACCAACAAAAGACATGAAGAAATCTTTCCCTTCACCTTTGCATAGGGCAGAGGTTGGGAAGAGAGATGGAATTTCTGTGTTTGTATTTAGCTTTATGGGGCTAAAAAGAAAGAAAAATTAAATATCCACAAACCACCACCTTTCCATGAATCCATGAAATACATACTTTGTTTAACACAGAGAATTACAAGAATACCTTTCTTTCTGACATGACATAGACTCAAACAATTTCTGATTTTGCTCAGATGGAAGAATTTCCTCCTAAATCCTTTTCTCTTACTCCAAGTTAGAGTTTTATTCATTCATTCAAAAGACATCAATTAAACACATTTACTGTTTGTCCTTATAGTTAATAAAGTTTTTAAGTGCTGCAATCATCTATGCAAATCTAACATGTTTATTGAATTAGCCAGTAGGGCACAAACAGAGATTCTCTTTACTATTTTTCCCCAAGGACCCTTCAAACGCTCCCTCTTGCAGGTTCTTTCCTGCCCCTGGAGGAAATACCAAGCATATTCCACAGCTTTTCTAGTCTTCAGCAGTCACAAGAGTAATTTCATTCTGTAGCTTGGAAAAGCATCTTCCAGTCTAACTTTGGAATGTCCATCATTTATCCCCTTTAAAGCCTCTGCTTCTCCCATCAAGGCTTGTCTGTGGCTGGAAAATCTGCAGGGTTAAGAGTTTGAGGTTGATCTCTTCCTTGCTTCTTCTAGTCCCCTACTCCTTACCTCTTACTAGCTGCTATTTTGAGCCCCTTCACAGCTGGAACAAATGGAAAAGGGGAGAAATTATGATAGTCTATTCTAACTGTATAGTACAGTCATAATCTGGGATTAGTGCTCTCTTATGGCAGATGCACAACTGTGGACTCTTGTGATATGATCAACACCCCCTAACATCATCCCAAGAGGGCTCTCACAGTTCTTTGGACGAAGACACCGCCTTGGTTGGCCGCCATCAATTCCCCCCATCCTCCTGACTCCCAGACTGTCCACACCTGTGTTGGGTCCTCTTGACAGTCCAGACCATCGTCTGTTTTTGATTCAACATGTGTATCAGTAAGAATACTTTTCGCTGTAACCAGTAATGTATAAGAAAATGTTTAACAACCAGGTTTCCGGGATTGGGGGGTGGGATTCCCTAATTCAGAGCACTTGCTAATTTCCAAATTTTCAATAGTCCCATGATGGCCAATTCCAAGCTAGCAAGATGACATCACTGAATACAGAGTTGGGAAGAGACGCCCAATCAGCTCCGGTGAGCTGGCTCCAGCACTTACTTCAGTAAGTGACAAATCAAACAGGCTTACACTGTAAAGGAATATATTGGTTTAACTGGAAATCTGGGGGTGGGGTGGGAGTTTGGGCTTGCTTATTAGTTAGTTCATGGAATTCATAAAAGACACAAGTTCTTTCTGGTTCCAGCAAGAAGGTCATCTTAATTCTGAGGTGCTGTTCTTGACCTAAATAGAGTCAACTCCTTTGGAATCTTTTCTTGGTCTGAGCTTTGGAAATTTCAAGTAACTTAGCATCAAAACCTTACAAGTAGATTTTTCTTTAGAATTTAATTTCTCTCTTCCTCTCTTAGTAAAATTTTCAGGTGAAAAGAAAAGTTGTGCCAGATGATGTGTGAAGTCCTATCAGCTTTCAAAGAGTTATGATCTGTTCCCACAACTTGTTTACACATATCCTTGTTTCTCTTTTCCATGATGATCTAATCCTCTCACATGGTTTCAATGATCATCTCTGTGTATTGTAGATAATTCGCAAATATGTAACTCTAGCTCTGAAATCTCTTCATCACTCCAGTACCTGCATTTCCAAATGCCCAATCAAGATTTTTTACATAGGCATCTCAGTGAGTTCAAATTCAACCTCTCTAATCCAACTAAATCACTCTTCCCTTGTCCTTTCCAAATAAATAAACAAAAAGAGCTAAACTTTTCCTGAAGGTGTCAGTCACTGCTACGGGCACCACTACTCTCCAAGAGATACAAATTGACTCATCTTTTGGTAATCAGGGATGATGCTGAGGTCAAACTCTGATTTAAGAAACTAGATGGCTGATAGTTTAATTCACTGAGATAGGGAAGCATGGAGGTTAAAGTGGTTTGTGAAGATAAGGGTTGGAAGAGAAGGAGTGGAGCAGAGGGGAGGAGTTTCGTCTTGGACATACTAAATTTAAAGTGTGATTGTGATGTCCATGAGACGGTGTCTGGAGACAATGATGCTCGTTGGTCTGGTACTCAGGAGAGAGATCTGGGCTGGAAAGAAAGGTGCAGTTGATGATATTCACGTGGACGAGCACACCCAGGCAGAGCAGGCAGAGTGAGAAAAGAAAAAAAGCTAAGCTGGAGCCCATGAGTATGATATTGAAGGAAAGACAAGGGGAAAAATATCCTGAAAAGTTGACTGAAAAGAAGCAGAGAGGTCAGAAGAAAGCCAAGAAAATGAAGTGTTATTGAAGTCAAGAGAAGAGAATGTTCGAGAGAAAGTTACAGTCTAGAGAGTCAAGTCTTGCTGAAATCTGACGCAGGGTAAGGCCTGTGAAGTGTTCTCTGGATTGGCCATAAAGAGCGTGTGGGAGATCTTCCAGATGCATTTTCAGGGGTGTGTTGGGTACAGCAGCCAGCATGAGGTGAGTGGGAAGTGAAGACATGGATGACTATTTAACAAATGGTGTTAGGAAAAGTGATAACCTTCTGGGGAGGAAGAATGAGCACAGGTGGCCAGAGTGTGAAATAAAAACAAACAAGAAATAAGTTCAAGTGCTTGTCCTCCAGGAAAATGTAAGAGACACTCAGCCATTCTTAGGTTACCTTTGTATAGGTAAAATTTTATTAATATAAATGTATAGAAATTGTATGCTTTATGGGAAATCCTTGGTTAAGTTGTCAGTATCATCACCGTCCACAATATATTTTAACCTTCAGGGATAACACCTATCAAAACTCTAGGAAATAGCTGTGTCATGTGGTCCTGTTTATCAGAGTCCTGGTACTGCTTTGCCTGATGACCTGATCATCCTCATTCCTACTCTCATCTTCCTGGATTTATTTTATCTGCTTCAACCCCCATCTACATGTTAATACTCCTCTAATTTATATCTTCCTCATGTTTAAACATTGTGCTCATGTATCTTAATTTAAACCAAATCAATTGTTAAAATGTTACTCACCATGTTTACAGGTCAGAGATTCTAATAATCTGCACATTCCATGACATTTATAAGCCTTGGTTTATTTTAAAATTTATTTTATATTACAATTGATTTTATTAGTAAAGCTTTAAAAATTTTAATCTGTGTTGGCTCTGGGACTGACAAATGGATAATTATCCTATGAAAGCTGTAATGCAAATTCAAGGAGATCTTCAAGATATTTACTCGTGAAGCATTACACATACGTTTTATAAGTGGCAGTCAAGGAACACACTAATGGTTAGGATAGATGTGTCATTTCTATAGGAAATGTTTTACTTCTGAGAGACTTTGCAACATTCGCCATATGGTATAGCAGGTGTTACCTATCATTAGTCCCAGAGTCTAAAATAAAAGCTATATTGCAGTAATGTTACTATCATCAACATTATCATCATAACCACAACACAGAATATCTAAAAAAATTTCTTCTGTTTTGAGAGAGAAGATGGTTGGGGGGAAGAAGGAGGAGCAAGTAAAAGCAGAGTTAAAGAAGCAGCGAGATCAGTGAAAATACCAAACTGAGAACATCCGAAAGGTACCAAGAAGTTAGGAAGATACACACAGAGAGACAGAGACGGAGAGAAAAAAAGAAAGTGAGAGACTCTCAGAAAGAGGATCAGAGCACACTTTCCAGGCAAAGCCTCTTACATTACACAGGACAGGAATCTGGCTCAGAATTATGAGGTTCAGGAATCAGAAATCCACCAGGCCAATAAGGTCTTGTCAAAAAGGGCAAGTATAAAATGAACCGGAAGGAAAATCTGTCCATCTTCCCGGTTTGTATTAAGTACAATATTTTTGTCACCACATTTTCCCCAACATATTGGAAAAAATCAAATAATAAAGTGTTTAACAAACAGCTTCAGATGCTAAAAACTTAATATTTGTGTCACATGTAAAACTATACAAAGCAAGTAATAACAGACTAGACATCTATACAGTGCCATTTACAAAGGCCAAAGTATCCTTCAGAGCTTAAGATCACCTTAATCAATGGAAGCTTCTCCAAACTTTACTATACACAAGTCCCTCTAAACTTGCCTGTAGTTTTGAAAATAGGCTTATTAGAACTAATGTGAACTACTACTTGGGAAATGGGTTATTACGTACACAAAAAAGTCTCAGTTTTTGAGAGACATTTTTAAGAAATGTATTATTCTACTAAAACTTGTTCTGGAATTGCTCTGCTTTTCTCCCTAAAAGTATACGCCAGTCACTAAATTCTTCAGCATTGACATTTTTACCACACAATAAAAATAATATTAGTCATCACTTACTGAGCACTTACTACGTGGCTGGTATTATTCTAAACTTTTCACATGTTCTAGCTCATGTAATTCTCACAAAAGCCAACATGTTTGGTATTATTATCCCCATTTTACAGATGTGGAAACCAAGAGACAAGCTAAATAATTTGCCTCAAGTTACACAGCTTCTGGTAAATAGCTGAGCTTTTGCTCCTGCTATAACCTATGCCTACAATATCTATTTTAGCATTTCTGCCCATCACTATCCCACTTATTTTCAAAAACCAATACCCTCAGTTATGTTTTTCCGACACCTCCACCGTTGCTCCCACGCCCAGGAGAATGAATTATCCCCTCTTCTTCCATCTTCCAGCACTTTGACATTCTTATAGCTTAACTTTGTCTTTACACTTTTGGTTTCCTCTAATACAGCATCTAGTAAAGCACAGAGCAGATGCTTCCCAAATGCTGCATAAAATTATTTAATAAACCCTGTACAAACCCCCTCCAACTAGATATAATTTATTTTTCCTCAAACCACCACATTTAGCACTTCTCTTATACAATTTAACCCTTTTTCTACTATTTTAATCCCTTACCCTTGTCCAGTCTCTTCTACAATTTATAAATTCCTTCATGTTATGGGGTCTTATTTGATTTACAACACATGAAATCTGCATACAAGGAATGTACTTGGAAAATATCTGTTGAAGTGAGGATGGGAATGATATCTGCCCCTCTAAGAGCATTCACAATCCCAAAGATGTATATTTTAAAGACTCCATTCCTTAATTATAACCCCCAAGTTGGATTCTTAACAACTTTATGCTCTGCTCTGCTGGATCATTACATGTATGTTATAATTCTGCCCTTTCTGCTTTAGATGAGAGCCATGCTACAAGGTTCTATGGACATAAGAATTTTGACGTCAGTTAATAATATGGTGACCAGAGGCCATCTGAAACAGGAAACCCAGGAGCCCCAGAAAATAGAAAGGGGGAAACTGGCCTGAGAAGCTCACTCTTCGTTTAATAAAAGAGGTTAATAAGTGCATAAGACTAAGAATGTAGGAAACCCTGAGAATGACAAGATAGGACCCTAACAAGGGCAGGTAGATAGGGATCTTCCAAGAGTGTGGCACCCAGGAGATTAAGGAAAGGCATCAGAAACCACTCCCCTCCCAGCTTGGGAGCTATGGAAGTACCCACGACCAGCAATTCAGCCAAGGCAGAGTGGACTTGGTGTCTTCAAATTCTAGAGCTATGAGACCTGACCAGCAGGGCTTGGCAGAGCCAGATAAATGTGTTAGCTCCCACGAAGGCCAGATTCTTTATCTTGTGCTCTGTTTAGCTGGATAGGGCTTGTACCACAGAATCCCTCTTGTTGTAGTAGAGTTGACTACTCTGTCCATATGCTGGGATTTAGAAAGGATGGGACATGATTGTTGATCTAAGGCAGTTTCAAAGATTTGGCTGAAGGGGAAAGATTCTATTGTCCCTTAGATGTTGGCCTTGCAAGGTTCAGAGGGGACGGGCCAGCCTCTGTCCTGATGCCTTTTGTATCTTTAACGCACAGCCCCTGGCAACACCTCCCAGTTGATTCTCCAGAGCTGCCCCAGGATACTCTCACTCTATCTCAATTACCTTTCCACCTGGCAGCTCCAGGCTTTGAGATTAGCATGGAAACATTGTCCTCTTTTCTTTTTTCCTGGGCTTCATTCCAAGGTACACTTGGCTGTGCATGTGGAACCTTCTTCTGGTCATAAAACATATTTGGAAAGTCGGTGTTGGGAGAGTTCTTGTTTCTCATGGAATATCTTTCTTGCAAGGTGGAACAACTGTCTTTGGATGGCAAGGAAGTCTATAAAAGGTCTATATATCTTGCAGTTAAGGAGTTTTTCCAAGATAATTCAGAATTAAAACAGACTATCGCAGTTTGATTTTCTGTGTGACAGTGGTCTTCAAAGAAAAGAATATGTCTTTTCTATACTCTGTAAGATTTCTGGCAGTCTGTGTCTATACCTCACAGTGCTATGATAAGTTTTTCAGTGCTATAATTAAAAATGGATTTAAAAATAGTTTATCCAAATTAATACACGCACACGGTTTAAAAACAGCAAGCAGCATTAAAACTTTTTGATTAAAAATCAGCAGCTGGGGCTTCCCTGGGGGCGCAGTGGTTGAGAGTCCGCCTGCTGATTCAGGGAACACGGGTTCGTGCCCTGGTCCGGGAAGATCCCACACGCCGCGGAGCAGCTGGGCCCGTGTGCCATGGCCGCTGAGCCTGCGCGTCCGGAGCCTGTGCTCCACAACGGGAGAGGCCACACAACAGTGAGAAGCCCGCGTACCGCAAAAAAAAAAAAAAAAAAATCAGCAGTTGGTTCCACCTCTCCCTATCACTGCCCCCTCTCAAAAACTTTCAATTTCTTTAACGGTCTTCTGGGTTTTACCATCATGTTTTAAAATTGTAACATCTCTTATCTTGATTTATTTCAACTTTAGCCAATATTTATTGTTGAGATTATTTAACTCTCTTACAAGTCTTGAAGCCTTAGCCACTTCCCCTTGCCCCTTCTCCCAAGCTTCTCCCAGCAGTATCACAATTTCTAAAGTTAAACGATTAGTCCACGATTGCACTATTGTAGCTATGTAAACACTGCTGAGTCAAACGTTATAGTCTGATGTGTTTTCTTTTTTGTATAATAGCTCTTTAGTTTTCCTCCCCCTTTTTCATAGTTTATTGTGTATCTATTCAACTGCCCCATGAAATCTGTAAAATACTTATTAAATTATCCAAATACCTACATCAGATATTTATGAGTTTTACATCTGCTCCCTGAAACCTATACACAGATCTCCATTCTTGAGTCTTCTTTTGCTCTGTTACAGTTTTTATGAATTACTTTCTAGTCCTGAGTTGAGATTTCATCCTGGTTCTTCCTTTTTCTGTTTTCCTGTGTTGGACCCCTAGTTTCCTGGGTCATATAACTTCTTTCTTGGATTATTTCCTCATTTTCTAAAGCATATTCTCCAGTACATTCCTAAGAAAGGGTGCAGGGGTGGTTATTTTTCTGAGCCCTAGCATATCTAAAAATATCTTGTGCTCTCATACTTCTATGGTAGTTGGGCCAAGTATAGAACTTTTGGCCTAACGTCTTTTTTTTCTTCTCAGATTTTGAAGATACTGATTCATTGTCTTATAGCTTTCAGTATTACAAATGAAAGGTGAGATGCTATGCCATTGATTTTGTACATATATCTCCACATACATACATATATACACATATATGTTCATATTTGTACATATGTTCTCATGTATGTATGTTCAGGGTGTTTAAGTATTAAGAATTTTATATCTATATTTTTGGTCTTCTTTAATTTGAAGATGCTTTGAAATAAATTTTGAAAAAAATTGTTATTCAGAGTGTTCTGTGGAGTTGTCATTCTGGAAGCTCATGTACTTTAGCCATAGAAAATTTTCTTTCTATTTCTATTTTACCTTCCTCTACTCCATATTCTCTGCTCTTTCTTTCTAGAAACCTTATTGTTGAAATTCCTGGTTGATCTTCCAATTTTATCTTATCTCTACTGGATTAAAACTCTTTGCCTTTTTGTTTCATTTTTCTGGGATCGTTCCTTTGATTTAGTTGTAATCATATTTTTATTCGGGGGTGCTCTTTATTTCTTCACAGCAGCAGCTTGGTCTGCTATGGAAATATCAAGATGCAATATTTTCTCTTATCTCTCTGAGGATACTAATAAAATATGTTTAATTTGACGTTTTCTTCTATTTCTTACATTGTGTCTTTTCCTTCCAAGTTTTGTTTTGTTTTTTGTTTTGGGGGTTCTTTGTGTGTGTGTGTGTGTGTGTGTGTGTGTGTGTGTGTGTGTGTGGTTTGTTTCCATTACTGTGTTTAATGTTGGAAGCTTAACACAGATGTTTGGTCGTCTGTGGCTGACCATGCATATTTTTCTAACATCTTTGTTGATATATACTTCACATACCATAGAATTCACCCATTTAAAGTGTACACTTCAATGTTTTGTAGTATATTCACAGAGTTGTGCAGCCATTACCACAATAAAGTTTAGAATATTTTCATCACCCCAGAAAGAAACCCTAGATCCATTAGTAGTCATTCCCCATTTCCCCTCAACCAATATCTCCCCTCCCTGCTCCTGAGCCAGCTCTAGGAAGTCACTAATTTACTTTCCATTTCTATATATTCGTCTATCTGGGGCATTTCATATAAGTGGACTCAAAATATGTGGTCTTTTGTGACTATCTTCTTTTACTTATGACATTTTCAAGATTCATCCAATGTTGCAGCATGTATTAAAACATCATTCCTTTTTATTGCTGAATAATATTCCATTGTAAGGATATACCATAATGTGTTTATCCATTCATCAGTTTAGGGACATTTGAGTTGTTTCCACTTTTGCCAATTATGAATAATGCTGGTATAAACATTCCTGTACAAGTTTTTATGTGGGCATATGTCTTCATTTCTCTAGGGTTTATATCTAGGAGTAGAATTGCTGGATTATATGATAATTCTATGTGTAAATTTTTAAGGAACTGCCAGAAAAGATTTCCAAAGTGCTGTGCCATTTTACATTCCTACCAGCAATGTATGAAGGTTTCCATTTCTCTACATATCTGCCAACTGTTGTTATTATCTGTCCTTTTGATTACAGTCATCTTAGTGGATATGATGTGGTAGCTTATTGTTTTGATTTGCATTCTTTAAAGGCTAATGATATTGAGCATCTTTTCATGTGCTTCCTGAATATGTGTATATTTTCTTTAGAGAAGATCTCCAGATCATTTGTCCATGACAAATGATTGATTACAGTGATTACAATGATTATTTTAATTACATTATTTATCCTTTTATTATTGAGTTGTTTTTTTTTTAATGTGTTCTGGATGTAAGTCTCTTATCAGATACATGATTTGCAAGTTTTTTTCTCCCATTCCGGGTGTTGTCTTTTCACTTTCTTTATGGTATCCTCTGAAGCACAAAAGTTTTAAATTTTAATGAAGTCCAATTTATCTATTTTTGTTTCTTTGTGGCTTGTGTTTTTGGGGTCATATATAAGCAGGCTTTGTCTAACCCATGGTCATAAAGATTTAATCCTATATATTCTTCTGTAAGTTTTATAGTTTTAGTTCTTACATTTGGGTCTATGATTCATTTTGAGTTTTTATGGTATGAAAAAGCAGTCCAACTTCATTCTTCACATGTGGATATCCAATTGACTCAGTCCCATTTGCTGAAAAGACTTGTTCATCCATATCGAAAAGTGAAATACTAAAACACTAATTGGAAGTGATGTGTGACTGAGAGGGATTAATCAACTGGTAAGCTTTACTCTAGGGTTATTGGGCAGTGAGTTAGCCTTTTCCCTGACCTTCCTAGATAGCTAATATGCAAAGATATATCACTCTCTCCTTAACCCTGCACCTTACCTGTTGCACATGCTGCTTTCATGTCCAGAACATCTCTTGCTTAATTCTTCCAAAGAGTTAGCCTGTGATCACTTAGAGAGAGGTGATGGGTAGGTGGTTAGCAGAAGGTTGTCACTTGTCCAGTGTGGGTTGGAACAGATTATCTGTGGGTATTCAACCACTCCCAATGCAGACTTCCAACTTATTCCCCTGATTTTAAACTTTTGCTATATTCACACCTTGGTGCATCCGAGTTCTGAGTCTTTATTAGTTTCAGTGCAGCAAGTTGGCTTATTTCTCATCAGTGCCCCTTTCAGCAGGCACTGCAGTGTTATTTTCTTCCACACTAAGTCACTTACATGCCTCTTTTTCACTTTATCATCTGAAAGTCTATTGAAATCTTCTGTCTGCTGATGATTCGTCTCCCTTTCTTGCTTTGCTCATTCATCATTTGAATGGTGTTCAGGAGAAAAAGAAGATAACCATTGATAAGTATGCCACGTTAAGCAGGAAATTTCTCTTCAGTTCTTACTGTGCACAGCTTTCAAAAGAGCTTCATTTCAAATCAGAACACTGCTAGTTTCAGTAGGGGAATCTAATTTAACAAATGTAAATTTACAGTTAAAGAAAGTAAGAGAGAGTCATCTTTCTAAATGACAGTCCATAGTCCATATTAGATATCATCCCACTGACAAGTGTAACCTCCCTTGATGGCAGCATCATGTCTCTTTGTTTCACCATTGAGTTCTCAGAGTTTAGCACAGTTTTTAATGCATAGGGAGCTCTCTGTAAATGTTTTGTAAATGGATGGACAGATTAATGAGCAACCATATGGCACTGATAAAAAGTTTCCAACTACCGTGAGTAGCCTCCTGTTACATAGTATTATTTTTCAGCACTTACAGCACTGAATTTGACTGACTTTTACATCCTGACATGGGGGAGTAGATGAAGTATATTAATTTCTCAACTGTAGCTCCAAAGCTAAACTGTATTTTGCTTATATGCAAGTCAGCACAGGCTGATGAGGTAAAAGAATTTACTCCTAGTTCAAAGAAATCTTACTTCAAAGCAGATTAAACTTTTAAATCAGCCTTCCCACATTCTTCCTCCCACCAGTTCCAGAAGACAGAGTGTTATTTTTCACCAACATGACTTAAATTGAATTAATAAATTCAATCCATTTTGATGGTTAAAAGGTAATTAAATTTATAACAGGATGTTAGTATATTACCATGCTGTTTCAAACTTATCTTTTTAGGCCTACTGACACACATAGGAGATGAAATGAATATTCCTTTAGAGTGAGCTTTGGTTTCGTTTTATTGTGAAAATTCTAAAGAGATATTTAGCTTCATACCACCTAGAGACATTTGTTCAGAGTCTAATATTCTCCTTGTATAAGGTCACCAAAACACCATGATAGCTGAATAAAATAATAAGTTATTTGAAGTTGAAGAAGCAGGAGAAATATAGGCAGAGAATATTATAATATTATATGGTTATAATTTTATATGGTTTTACTCACCATTTTTACTACCCCTAAATTTAATCTATTAATAAACTCTGGAAATGCAAAATGCAAAATAGGAGGTGTTAGTGATTTGGCTTCTCAAACTGTTTAGCTTGCTGAGAAAGTTGCAGGTAACTTTTAGATACAGCACATCTAAATTGTTCAGTTGGTCTCAAACCATTGCCTGTGTCTTGGACTGCTGCCTAGCAATTTCTTTAGGTTTGCTGGAAGGTGTTGTTGTCTTTTTAAGAATAGTTGAGGCACAGTGGTTGAGAATCTGCCTGCCAATGCAGGGGACACGGGTTTGAGCCCTGGTCTGGGAAGATCCCACAGGCCGCGGAGCAACTAGGCCCGTGAGCCACAACTACTGAGCCTGCGCGTCTGGAGCTTGTGCTCCACAACAAGAGAGGCCGCGACAGTGAGAGGCCTGTGCACCGTGGTGAAGAGTGGCCCCCGCTTGCCGCAACTAGAGAAAGCCCTCGCACAGAAACAAAGACCCACACAGTCAAAAATAAATAAATAAATAAAATAATTAAAGAATAGTTGAGACACAATCAAGAAAAGAACATGTTTCCATTATTCTGAAAAAATATAGAAGCAAAGTGTTTTTCCCTCTAAAGGGGAAAAAATGGTTGTTTGATCTCAATCAAGGTTTATTTGATAATTATAATACAACCTATTTTGTTTTTGTTCTTGTTTTTTGGGCTTAAATCCCTTTATAACTACTGGAACATATTGCCTTTATTATCATTAATTAGGTATTTAAAAATTAATGAACATGATTTTTTAAAATCTCAAATAATAACAATTTGAAAAGTCATTTACTTATGTTGCTTACACTATGATTATGTAAATATTTTGCTGGTAAAACCAAATACTGGAGTTACAGAGAGGTAAAAATATTATTGTCATTTATATTTTTCTAAAGAGAACCTTTCACAGGCCCCAGCCTGATGGGTTCTCTTTTGATTTTGTTCTAGAGTCTTTTATTTCTGCATCATACTCAATTGTTGATGTTCCTTGGATCTCACGTTCTCCTGCTTTTTAGAATCATTTTGAATGTTTGTATGCCCCCCAAATTCATATGTTGAAACCTAATCCCCAATATGATGGCATTTGGAGGTGGGGCCTTTGGGAGGTGATTAGGTCATGAAGGTGGAGCTCTCATGAATGGGGTTAGTGCACTTATAAAAGGGGCTCCAGAGAGGTCCCTCACCCTTTCTGCCACATAAGGATGCAGAAAGAAGTGACTATGTAAGAACCAGGAAGTGGGCTCACCAGTCACTGAATCTGCCAGCACCTTGGTCTCGGACTTGGCCTCCAGAACTGTGAGAAATGAATGTCTGTTATTTATAAACCACCCAGTCAATGGAATTCTGTTATAGTAGTCCAAACTAAGACACATTTTATATTTTGTTGGTTTGTCTGTTTAAATAGCAGTGGACACTAGACTTTCTGAATTCTTGCATGTCCAAAAATGTCTTAATTTTCCATGACCATTTGATTAATATTTGTCTGGGTACAGAAGTCTAAATCCAAACTTTAGAATTTATAAACCATTATTCTATTGCTATATATGAAACATCTGATACTAATCCGATTCAGAGTACCCTGTAGCTAGTTATTTTTTCTTTGGAGGTTTTTAAGTTTTCTCTTTATCTCAGAGCTCTAAAATTTCTTAAATATGTGTCTAGATATGTTTTTTTTTAAGTTATTATTGTTGCCACTTAATAGGGTCTTTTGAATCTTTTTTCAACTCAGTACATTTCTACTCTTGTTTCTCAATTATTTCCTTCCTTTTATTCATCCTCAAATTAGGTGGCTATTGTACTTCCTAAATATATCTTCCACATCTCTCAACTTATCTTTTGCTTTTAAAATAGATGATGCAGAATACTAGTTAAGAGCAAGGTCTTTGGAGTCAAATTCCCTGGATTTGAATTTCAGCTCTACCACCTCATTAGCTGTGCGACTGGGTATGTTTCTTAACCTCTCTCTGTGTATAATAATAGTTCTCAGCTCAGAGAGTTGTTATGAAAATTAACTATGTTATCATAACTAAAGCACTTAGAACAGTTTGGCACATATTAAGTGCTACTATTATTTCCTCATTGACTCTTTGCTCATATATTCTAAAGAGTTCCTTGAATTTACTTTCCATATCATCAACTTTCCTAGGTGTCTAATTCATCATCCAGATCACTTGTTAATTTTTTTTTCATTTGGGCAACGGTAGTTTTAATTGCAATAAAGTCTCTCCCATTTTCTGATTGCTCTATTTTCATAGCAGCCTATTCTCATTTTTGGCTGCAAAATCTTTAAAACATTTTTTAAAGTGTAAGTTCTTTAAATTTTTTTTTAATTTAAATATAGTTGATTTACAATGTTGTGTTAGTTTTGGTGTACAGCAAAGTGATTCAGTTATATATATATATATATATATATATATATTTGTTTTTCAAATTCTTTTCCATTATAGGTTATTACAAGATATTAAGTATAGTTCCCTGTGCTATACAGTAGGTCTTTGTTGGTTATCTATTTTATATATAGCAGTGTGTATATTTTAATCCCAAAAAATGTAAGTTCTTGTTTGTTCACCAAGTTATATCCTTTTCCCTAGAGTTAGTATTTCTTTTGTTTATCTTTGTGTTTCTCTTCCATGGTGTTGATTTTCCCTAAATGCCTAGTAACCCTTGATTTCCTCTTTATGATTATGATTATTGATCAGTACATATGCTGAGTTTGTTTTCCTGTGTAGCTGTGTTCAGTCTGGCTCTGTATCAGTCAGAGTTCAAATAGGAAAACAGCAACCACACTAGGTATTTCAAATATTGATACAGGTCAAATTTAATACAGAGATTCTTTACAAGATTGTTGGAAATTCTGGAGATGCAAAAGATGGTAAGAAGAACTTACTCAAAGATTAATAACTATAGGAGACTGCTACCAACTCTGTGCTAAAGAGGAAAAACTTTACCCAAAGGCCAGGTCAGATGTGCTGATAGGGCTCTTGCTACTGGAGCCCAGCTGCTTGAGTAGGAACCCAGTAATTTGATCTAAATTTTTGGCACTGCTGTCTACAAACTTAAATGACTTCAGGGACTTGGCAAGCCCTATAATAGATGAAGCAGGTGGACCAGTGGGCATGAAACAGCAAGGGTGGTACTGTGCCTAGCTGGAGAATGCACACCCAGCCAAAAACCATTTGCATATAACTTTTACAAAATATTTTGCTGTCTAACATGAGTTTGTTATTATTTGTGGGGTTGAATATTAGCAACTTGTATCCTACTTTATCATTTTGTTATAATCATATATATAGCTCATTTTGGATCATACTGTTCTAAACATTTTTTTGTTTTTTTGTTTTGTTTTGTTTTGTTTTGTTTTGTTTTTGTGGTACGCGGGCCCCTCATTGCTGTGGCCTCTCCCGTTGCGTAGCACAGGCTCCGGATGTGCAGGCTCAGCAGCCCTGGCTGATGGGCCCCGCCACTCCGTGGCATGTGGGATCTTCCCGGACCAGGGCACGAACCCGCGTCCCCTGCATCGGCAGGCGGACTCTCAACCACTGCACCACCAGGGAAGCCCCAGCTGTTTTTTATTCAGTGCTTTTGAGGGTATAGGAAAATGATTCTGTTCCTTTAAATACTTTATAGTCTGTTTTTTGTAGCCCTGACAAACATAAGCTGAAGTATCGTTATGTTTTGGATGCTTTCCAGATATGAATATCACTTTTCAGACCATAAAAGGAGTGATAGGATCCTTGGCAAATGGACTGAGCCTCAGAAGAACTGGCTTTATGCTGACTGACACAGCGCAAAAAGGAAACAACAGAAAGCAAAGTGGACCTTGAATTGCTTGAATTTTTGATTCAAGCCATTTGATTCAATGATTGCTTGAATTTTTCCATATACTATTACATTTATGGGGAAAAAACTCCCACCAAGACCAAGAAATTATCTTCCATACTAGGAGAAAGAACCAAGAGGTTTTTATGTCAGATGCATGCCAGGCACTGTACATGTGTCATTTTGTTTTTCTCAAATCAACCGCATAAGGCAGGCATGTTAGGGCATGTTATAGATGGCAATCTGAGGCTTAGAGAATTTAAGTGCCTTGACCAGTCAAACAGCTATTAAGGGACAGTACTGCTATTCAAACAAATCTTTTTGATTTCAACACTCAGGTTCTTTCCTCTACACCATATCATCTCTTTACGAAGTCAGAAGTTGGTGAGACATTTCAGAAGACCCTGGGGGAAGTTTTCAACAAAGGAGCATTTTTGAGAGTTGTCAATTTCCCTCCACGATATGTTGAAAAAAATGTTATAAGTTTTAGATATTTTACTGGTTAGTTTGCAAGCAGAACAATAAATGGGTAGAATTATCCAACTTCACCTCCACTTAGACAGCTATTGAGCCATCAGGCATTGAAGATCACCTGGCAGTCTTTGCCCCATTCCACAAATAAAGCAGTGATGACTCATGCACACAGAGTTGGTATTAAACCCATTAGCTCACACACGTACCCTGAGCTGTGGTCCCCAGTGACTTACCGTGTTTCTGAATGTTGACATCCAGCCACATCTAAAACCCCAGCTAGGAATAGAAGGGGACTTAGAAACCAGACACCACTCACTACTTCCAGAAACCTCACAGCAGCATGATGGAAAAACCAGATTAGGGCTTCAAGAGGCAGCTGAAAGATTAAGTTCTGGGATGGCAGCATGAACCAACATGAAACGTAATTGATCAAGGGGCAATTGATCCTGTGACTTGCAGTAAATGAGAGGCCTCTGGAAGCCTGGCAGTTCACGAACACTGGTGGTATTCATTCCCATTTAAGAGCAAAATGTTGATGTGTTTATGAGCATATAATGGGCACTGCCTAATACCACAAATTGCCACTTAGTGTTAACCTTGGGCTTTAGTCTTTCTGTGTGCTCTATGATCCCTTAATTTGTTAATTAGACCAGAACTGGCTGTGAAGGAGGTAAGTTAGTGCTGCCTTCTTCAACTACTCATAAGAGACTGGAAGTCAGTGACCACTGTCCTAAGAAGACCACAACTCGACTTTTCCTTTGCCACATATTGTCTTGAAATAGTTGCACTTAGAAAGTCCTTCACAGTTGCTAATATTAACTAAAAAGATCCTAAATGGCTTCCCAGCATCCTCTCTAATCCAGTGGTCCTCAAACTTTGGCCTGTATCAGAATCAACAGATTACGGGGTTTCCTGTTCACCAAATCTAGGATGAAGCCCCCAGCTGTGCATTTCTAGAAAGTTCCTATGTGACACTGATGCTACTGCACTTTGAGCACTCCTGTTCTAACTGGATATGCCCAAGCCACCCTAGAACACAAGACTCAGGCAAGTCTTCAAAGATCTAGCCTTGCAGAAGCCCAGCATGGAGGCTTTGTGAAAAGACACAAAGGCTTTGTGAAAAGAAACAATTTGGAAAAGCCAAATTCTGGTTTTCCCCTTAAATGGAGGAGATCCACAGTGACCATCTAATTTAGTGGCTCTCAAAGTGTGGTTCCCCAACCAGAAGTATCAGCATCCCCTGGGAACTTGTTAGGAATGCAGATTCTCAGGCCCCACCCAGACCAGCTGAATCCGATATTCTACGGGAAGAGCCCAGCAACCTGCGTTTTATACACACACCCCTGCCTGCCCCACATTCTCTATGAGAAAAAGTGGTATTTTTCTTTTTAATTGAAATTTTTATTGTGATAATCGTAGATTTACCTGCAGAGGTAAGAAATAATAGAGGGAGATTCTTTGTACTCTTTTCCCGGCAGAAAGATGACACTTTGCAAAAATGTCATAACAAGTAATATATCTTTAACACCTTTATTGGAGTATAATCGCCTTACAAAGGTGTGTTAGTTTCTGCTGTATAACAAAGTGAATCAGCTATACGTATACATACATTCCCATATCTCCTCCCTCTTGCATCTCCCTCCCACCCTCCATATCCCACCCCTCTAGGTGGACACACAGCACTGAGCTGATATCCCTGTGCTATGCGGCTGCTTTCCACTAGCTATCTATTTTACATTTGGTAGTGTATATATGTCCATGCCACTCTCTCACTTCGTCCCATCTTACCCCTCACCCTCCCTGTGTCCTCTAGTCCATTCTCAATGTCTGCATCTTTATTCCTGTCCTGCCCCTAGATTCTTCAGAACCTTTTTTTTTTTTTTTAGATTCCATATATATGTGTTAACATACAGTATTTGCTTTTCTCTTTCTGACTTACTTCACTCTGTATGACAGTCTCTAGGTCCATCCACCTCACTACAAATAACTCAATTTTGTTTCTTTTATGGCTGAGTAGTATTCCACTGCATATATGTGCCACATCTTCTTTATCCATTCATCTGTCGATGGACACTTAGGTTGCTTCCATGTCCTGGCTAGTGTAAATAGTGCTGCAATGAACATTGTGGTACATGACTCTTTTTTAAATTATGGTTTTCTCAGGGTATATGTCCAGTAGTGGGATTGCTGGGTGGTATGGTAGTTCTCTTTTTAGTTTTTTGAGGAACCTCCATATTGTTCTCCATAGTGACTGTATCAATTTACATTCCCACCAACAGTGCAAGAGGGTTGGTTCCCTTTTCTCCACACCCTCTCCAGCATCTATTGTTTGTAGATTTTTTGGTAATGGCCATTCTGATAGGTGTGAGATGATACCTCATTGTAGTTTTGATTTTCATTTCTCTAATGATTAGTGATGTTGAGCATTCTTTCATGTGTTTGTTGGCAATCTGTATATCTTCTTTGGAGAAATGTCTATTTAGATCTTCTGCCCATTTTGGATTTGGTTGTTTGTGTTTTTGATTTTGAGCTGCATGAGCTGCTTGTATATTTTGGAGTTTAATCCTTTGTCAGTTGCTTCATTTGCAAATATTTTCTCCCATTCTGAGGGACAAAGGTTTATGGTTTCCTTTGCTGTGCAAAAGCTTTTAAGTTTTATTAGGTGCCACTTGTTTATTATTGTCTTTATTTCCATTTCTCTAGGAGGAGGTGGGTTAAAAAGGATCTTGCTGTGATTTATGTCATGGAGTTTTCTGCCTGTTTTCCTCTAGGAGTTTTATAGTGTCTGGCTTTACATTTAGGTCTTTAATCCATTTTGAGTTTATTTTTCTGTATGGTGTCAGGGAATGTTCTAATTTCATTCTTTTACATGTAGCTGTCCCGTTTTCCCAGCACCACTTATTGAAGAAGCTGTGTTTTCTCCATTGTATATTCTTGCCTCCTTTATCAAAGATAATGTGACCATATGTGCAAGGGTTTCTCTCCAGGCTTTCTATCCTATTCCATTTATCTATATTTCTGTGTTTGTTCCATTACCATACTGTCTTGATTACTGTAGCTTTGTAGTATAGTCTGAAGTCAGGGAGCCTGATTCCTCCAACTCCGTTTTTCTTTCTCAAGATTGCTTTGGCTTTTTGGGGTGTTTTGTGTTTCCATACAAATTGTGAAATTTTTTGTTGTAATACTGTGAAAAATGCCACTGTTAGTTTGATATGGATTGCATTGAATCTGTAGATTGCTTTGGGTAGTATAGTCATTTTCACAGCGTTGATTCTTCCAGTTCAAGATCATGGTATAACTCTCCATCTGTATTTTCTTTAATTTCTTTCATCAGTGTCTTATAGTTTTCTTCATACAGGTCTTTTGTCTCCATAGGTAGGTTTACTCCAAGGTATTTTATTCTTTTTGTTGCAATGGTCAATGGGAGTGTTTCCTTAATTTCTCTTTCAGATTTTTCATCATTAGTGTATAGGAATGCAAGAGATTTCTGTGCATTAATTTTGTACCCTATTACTTTACTAAATTCATTGATTAGCTCTAGTAGTTTTCTAGTAGCATCTTTAGGATTCTCTATGTATACTATCATATCATCTGCAAACAGTTACAGTTTTACTTCTTCTTTTCAATCTGGATTGCTTTTATTAATTTTTCTTCTCTGATTGCTGTGGCTAAAACTTCCAAAACTATGTTGAATAATAGTGGTGAGTGTGGGCAACCTTGTCTTGTTCCTGATCTTAGTGAAAATGCTTTCAGTTTTTCACCATGGAGAACTATGTTGGCTGTGGGTTTGTCATATATGGCCTTTATTATGCTGAGGTAAGTTCACTCTATGCATACTTTCTGGAGAGTTTTTATCATAAATGGGCGTTGATATTGTTGAAAGATTTTTCTGCATCTATTGAGATTACCATATAGTTTTATCCTTCAATTTGATAATATGGTGTAGCACATTGATTGATTTCCGTATATAGAAGAATCCTTGCATTCCTGGGATAAACCCCACTTGATCATGCTGTATGATCCTTTTAATGTGCTGCTGGATTCTGTTTGCTAGTATTTTGTTGAGGATTTTTGCATCTATGTTCATCAGTGATATTGGCCTGTAGTTTTCCTTCTTTGTGACATCCTTGTCTGATTTTGGTATCAGGGTGATGGTGGCCTTGTAGAATGAGTTTGGGAGTGTCCCTCTCTCTGCTATATTTGGAAGAGTTTGAGAAGCATAGGTGTTAGCTCTTCTCTAAATGTATGATAGAATTCGCCTGTGAAGCCATCTGGTCCTGGGCTTTAGTTTGTTGGAAGATTTTTAGTCACAATTTCAATTGCAGTGCCTGTGATTGTTCTGTTTATATTTTCTATTTCTTCCTGGTTCAGCCTCAAAAGGTTGTGCTTTTCTAAGAATTTATCCATTTCTTCCAGGTTGTCCATTTTATTAGCATATAGTTGCTTGTAGTAATCTCTCATGATCTTTTGTATTTCTGCAGTGTCAGTTGTTACTTCTCCTTTTTCATTTCTAATTCTGTTGATTTGAGTCTTCTCCCTTTTTTTCTTGAAGAGTCTGGCTAATGGTTTATCAATTTTGTTTATCTTCTCAAAGAACCACCTTTTAGTTTTATTGATCTTTGCTATCGTTTCCTTCATTTCTTTTTCTTTTATTTCTGATCTGATGTTTATGATTTCTTTCCTTCTGCTGCTAACTTTGGGGTTTTTTTGCTCTTCTTTCTCTAATTGCTTAAGGTATAAGGTTAGGTTGTTTACTTGAGATGTTTCTTGTTTTTTGAGGTAAAATTGTATTGCTATAAACTTCCCTCTTAGAACTGCTTTTGCTGCATTGCATAGGATTTGGGTTGTCATGGTTTTTTTTTTTGCAGTATGTGGGCCTCTCACTGTCGTGGCCGCTCCCATTGCAGAGCACAGGCTCTGGACGCAGAGGCTCAGTGGCCATGGCTCACAGGCCCAGCCACTCCACGGCATGTGGGATAATCCCATACCGGGGCACAAACCCATGTTCGCTGCATCGGCAGGTGGACTCTCAACCACTGCACTACCAGGGAAGCCCCTGTCATGTTTTCATTGTCATTTGTTTCTAAGTACTTTTGATTTCCTCTTTGATTTCTTCATTGATCTCTTGGTTACTTAGTAGTGTATTGTTTAGCCTCCATGTGTTTGTGTTTCGTACAGATTTTTCCTGTAATTGATATCTAGTTTCATAGCATTGTGGTAGGAAAGGATACTTGTTACTATTTCATTTTTCTTAAATTTACCAAGGTTTGATTTGTGACCCACAATATGATCTACCCTGGAGAATATTCCTGGAGCACTTGAGAAGAAAGTGTAATCTGCTGTTTTGGGATGGAATGTCCTATAAATTTCAATTAAGTCCATCTTTTTAAATGTATCATTTAAAGCTTGTGTTTCCTTATTTATTTTCATTTGGCTTGATCTGTCCATTGGTGAGGTGAGGTATAATGTCCCGTACTATTTTGTGTTACTGCTGATTTCCTCTTTTATGGCTGTTAGCATTTGCCTTATGTATTGAGGTTCTCCTATGTTGGCTGCATAAATATTTACAATTGTTATATCTTCTTCTTGGATTGATCCCTTGGTCATTATGTAGTGTCTTTGTTTGTCTCTTGTAATAGTCTTTATTTTAAAGTCGATTGGGTCTGATATGAGAAAGCTACTCCAGCTTTCTTTTGATTTCCATTTGCATGGAATATCTTTTTCCATCTCCTCACTTTAAGTCTGTATGTGGCCATAGGTCTGAAGTGGGTCTCTTGTAGACAGCATATGTATGGATCTTGTTTTTGAATCCATTCAGCCAGTCTATGTCTTTCGGTTGGAGCATTTAAACCATTTACATTTATAGTAGTTATCGATATGTATGATCCAGAACCATTTTCTTAATTGTTTTGGGTTTGTTTTTGTAGGTCTTCTCCTTCTTTTTTCTTTCCTGCCTAGAGAAGTTCTTTTAGCATTTGTTGTAGAGCTGGTTTGGTGGTGCTGAATTCTCTTAGCTTTTGCTTGTCTGTAAAGGTTTTAACTTGTCTGTCAAATCTGAATGAGATTCTTGCTGAGTAGAGTAATCTTGGTTGTAGGTTTTTCCCTTTCATCACTTTAAATATGTCCTGCCACTCCCTTCTGGCTTGCAGAGTTTCTACTGAAAGATCAGCTGTTAACCTTATGGGGATTCCCTTGTATGTTATTTGTTGTTTTTCGCTTGCTGCTTTTAATATTTTTCTTTGTATTTAATTTTTGATAGTTTGGTTAATATATGTCTTGGCATGTTTCTCCTTGGATTTATCCTGTATGGGACTCTCTGTGCTTCCTGGACTATATTAACTATTTCATTTCCCACATTAGGGAAGTTTTTGACTATAATCTCTTCAAATATTTTCTCAGAGCCTTTCTTTTTCTCTTCTTCTCCTGGACCCCAGTAATTCAAATGTTGGCACATTTAATGTTGTCCCAGAGGTCTCTGAGACTGTCCTCCATTCTTTTCATTCTTTTTTCTTTATTCTTCTCTGCAGTGGTTATTTCCACTATTTTATCTTCCAGGTCACTTATCCGTTCTTCTGCCTCAATTATTCTGCTATTGATTCCTTCTAGAGAATTGTTAATTTTATTTATTGTGTCTTTCATCATTGTTTGTTTGCTCTTTAGTTCTTCTAGGTCCTTGTTAAACATTTCTTGTTTTTTCTCCATTCTGTTTCCAAGATTTTGGATCATCTTTACCATCATTACTCTGAATTCTTTTTCAGGTAGACTGCCTATTTCCTCTTCATTTGTTTGGTCTGGTGGGTTTTTGCCTTGCTCCTTCATCTGCTGTGTATTTCTCTGTCGTCTCATTTTGCTTAACTTAGTGTGTTTGGGGTCTCCATTTCTCATGCTGCAGATTCATAGCTTCCATTGTTTTTGCTGTGTGCTCCCAGTGCATAAGGTTTGCTCAGTGGTTTGTGTAGGCTTCCCGCTGGAGGGGACTGGTGCCTGTATTCTGAGTGGATAAGGCTGGAGCTTGTTTTTTTGGTGGGCAGTACCATGTCCGGTGGTGTTTTCTGGGTGTCTGTGAACTCATTGTGATTTTAGGCAGCCTCTCTGCTAATGGGTGGGTTTGTGTTCCTGTCTTGCCAGTTGTTTGGCATAGGGTGTCCAGCCCTGGAGCTTGCTGGCCATTGAGTGGAGCTGGGTCTTAGTGTTGAGATGGAGATCTCTGGGAGAACTTTTGCCATTTGGTATTACATGGGGTCAGGAGGTCTTTGGTGGATCAATGCCCTGAACTTGGCTCTCTCACCTCAAAGGCTCAGGCCTGACAACTGGCCAGAGCACCAAGACACTGTCAGCCACACAGCTCAGAAGAAAAGAGATAAAAAGAAAGAAACAAACAAACAAAGGAAGAAAGAAAGGAAAGAAAAGAAAGTTATTACAATAGAAAAAAATTAAAAATAAAAAAGTAATAAAAAGAAAGAGAAATAAAGAAGAAAGCAACCAAACAAAAAACTAATCCACCATTGATAACAGTGCTAAAAACTATACTAAAAAATACCCAAAAAACGGACAGTCAGAACCCTAGGACAGATGGCAAAAGCAATGCTATACAGACAAAATCACACAAAGAAGCATACACATACACACTCACAAAAAGAGAAAAAGAAAAAAAAAAGTATATATATATATAAAAGAAGGAAGAGAGCAACAAAATCAATAAACAAATCTACCAATGACAATAAGCTCTAAATACTAAACTAAGATAAACACAAAACCAGAAACAAATTAGATGTAGAAAGCAAACCCCAAGCCTACAGTTGCTCCCAAAGTCCACCACCTCAGTTTTGGGATGATTCATTGTCTATTCAGGTATTCCACAGATGCAAGGTATATCAAGTTGATTGTGGGGATTTAATCCGCTGCTCCTGAGGCTGCTGGGAGAGATTTCCCTTTCTCTTCTTTGTTCGCACAGCTCCTGGGGTTCACCTTTGGATTTGGCCCTGCCTCTGTGTTTAGGTCGCCTGAGGGTGTCTGTTCTTCACCAGACAGAATGGGGTTAAAGGAGCAGCTGATTCGGGGGCTCTGGCTCACTCAGGGGTTGGAGGAAGGGGTATGGAGTGTGAGTCCTGTCTGTGGCTGCAGAGGCTGGCATCACGTTGTGACAGCCTGAGGTGCACCATTTGTTCTCCCCAGGAAGTTGTCCTTGGATCATGGGACCCTGGCAGTGGTGGGCTTCACAGGCTCCTGGGAGGGGAGTTGTGGATAGTGACCTGTGCTCATACACAGGCTTCCTGGTGGCTGCTGCAGCAGTCTCAGCATTTCATGACCGTCTCTGGTGTCTGCGCTGATAGCCGCGGCTCTCACCCGTCTCTGGAGCTCAGTTAGGTGGTACTCTGAATCCCCTCTCATCGCGCACCCCGAAACAATGATCTGTCTCTTGCCTCTTGGGCAGGTCCAGACATTTTCCCGGACTCCCTACCGGCTAGCTGTGGCACACTAGCCCCCTTTAGGCTGTGTTCACACAGCCAACCCCAGTCCTCTCCCTGGGGTCTGACCTCCAAAGCCCGAGCCTCAGCTCCCAGCCCCCACCCACCCCGGCGGGTGAGCAGACAAGCCTCTCGGACTGGTGAGTGCTGGTCAGCACTGATCCTCTGTGCAGGAATCTCTCTGCTTTGCCCTCTGCACCCTTGTTGCTGCGCTCTCCTCTGTGGCTCCTAAGCTTCCCCACCACCACCCGCAGTCTCCACCAGTGAAGGGTCTTCCTAGTGTGTGGAAACTTTCCCTCCTTCACAGCTCCCTCCCAGATGTGCAGGTCCTGTCCCTATTCTTTTGTCTCTGTTCTTCCTTTTTTTTTTGCCCTACCCAGGTACATGGGGAGTTTCTTGCCTTTGGGGAGGTCTGAGGTCTTCTGCCAGCGTTCAGTAGGTGTTCTGTAGGAGTTGCTCCACATGTAGATGTATTTTTGATGTATTTGTGGGGAGGAAGGTGATCTCCACGTCTTACTCCTCTGCCGTCTTGAAAGTGCCCCCCATAACCAGGATTTTAACACTGATCAAATATACCTATTTTGTTCAGATGTCTCCAGTTTTACTAGTAGTCATTTGTGTGTGTGTATTAAGCTCTATACAGTTTTTTCACCTGTTTGCTTTCATGCATCCCCACACCACAGGCACGATCCAACACCACAAAGATCCTTCAGTTTGTCCTTTGATGACTATACCCCTCCCTCATCCCTAACCTCTGGCCATCTCTAATCTGTTTTTCTTTTCTAAAACTGTCATTGTGAAAATGTTATACCAGTGGAAATGTACTGTATGTAACTTTTTGGGATTGGCTTTTTTCACTCAGCATAATTCCCTGGAGATTCTTCCAAATTGTGTGTATCTACAGTTTGTTCCTTTTTATTGCTGAGTAATTTCTATGGTACTTTATGTACCACAGTTTGTTTAATCATTCCTGGTGAAGGTCATCTAGACTGACTTCAGTTTTTGGCTATTAGAAAAAAAGTGGCTATTGAATCATTCATATACTGGTTTTTGTGTGAGCGTATGTTTTCATTTCTCTGGGGATAAATACCCAGGAATGCAATTGCCAGGTGGTATGTAGTTGCATGTTTAATTTTATAAGAAACTCCCAAATTATTTTTCAGAGTGGCTGTTCCTACCATTTATATTCCTACAGCAAAGTGTGAGTGATCTAGTTCTCTGCATCATCACCAGCATTTGGTATTGGCATAGTTTTTCCTTTTAGCCATTTTGATAGGTGTGTAGTAATATCACATTGGGGTTTTAATTTTTATTTCTCTAAAGGCTAATGGTATTGAACATCTTTTCATGTGTTTATTTGCTATCTGTATATCCTCCTCAGTGAAATGACAGCTAATGGTGTTTTTTTCCATTTTCTAATTACATTATTTTGTTGCTGTTGCTGTCTTACTATTAAGTTTTGAGAATTCTTTATATATTCTAGATATTAAACCTTTGTTGGATATTTGGTTTGCAAACATTTTCTCCCAGTCTATAGCTTGTATTTTCATCCCCTTCACATACACTTTCATAGAGCAAATGTTTTTAATTTGATGAGGTCCAATTTTTGCCTTTTTGAAAAAATTTATCCATAGTGACCTTTTTCTTTTTATTTGAGGTTTTTCTTGTTTCTTGAGGTAGACCTCTATCAGTGTAAACTTCCTTCTTAGAACTGCTTTTGCTGTGTCCCATGGATTCTGGAAAGTTGTGTTCATAGTTGCCATTAAAAAAAAAAAA
>NW_006790574.1:1005812-1010196 GCF_000442215.2 Lipotes vexillifer
ATAGTTGCCATTAAAAAAAAAAAATATATATATATATATATATATATATATATATATACACACACACATACGTAGTGGCAAAATATACATGACATAGTGACTTTTTAAAACACAAATTTGGTTATGTTTCTTCCCTGTTTAAAATCTTTTGATTGCCTATTTCCCTTAGGATAAAGTTTAAATTCCCTAATGTGGATGAAAGCCCTCCACTATCCTGCCATGAGGCTACTCTTCTCTGCAATTTAGCCGAACAGGAACTACTTGTAGTTCCTCTAAGATTGTTTTTCTCTCTCTTTACTCCTCCTGGGACCTTCTCCTCTTTTCTCCTCAACAGTTTTTTTCCCAGATTTTAGCTGCTTTACGGTGGCATTACCCTCTTCTATTTCACAGCACAAACACAACACAAAGTGCTTTTGTAAGTGCCCATTTTCCTGCCTCCCCCATTCTCTAATCTCCTTGAAGACAAGAACTATTTATTCATTGCTGTCTTCACATTGCCTGTCAAAATGCCCACCACACAGGACACCAGACCTAAGTCACTAAACCCTGGGACTGCAGCCCTCCCCACAGGACCACCCCACAAGAAAAGAAAACAAATCTAACCAAAACTTTAGCTTCGAAATGAGCATCACCCTCATCATCTCTGATCAGCTTTCAAGACATTCTGCAATTACAAAGCAGCCTTTATTTTAGAGCACTTGTGTGGCATGGTATTTTGGCAAAGTGTTTTATAATTAGCTCGTTGATTGCTTCTCAAAACCCTTAAGGAGAAATGTTCACCCTCTCTTAGAGATTAGGGACTGAGCCCAGATAGATCAGAAAACCGCATCTAAAGTCATGTGGCAAATCATTAGCTCTCACCACAAAGTGTCTTTGTCTCCTTGGCTTTGACCCTGACGTGTAACTGCTCACTATACTAGGGAAATCCACAAAATGCTGGGAACGTTCAGAGGGGGTTATCCAATACAACTTTCTTTTTTGGACGATTAACAGAAATTGAATGATGATTATTTTAAATGTTTGTTTGAAGGTATGAATTGAACAAATACGTTTTTAACTTTTAGATATGGAGCTAATATTCCTGTTTAAAGAGGTACTTTCATTATGAATCCTGCTCATCATTAGCTCACTGAATAGTTTCTGGTGCATGGAATAGACTCCACACATTAGTATAATCATTCCTCCAGCTTCTACAATATTGGAAGTAGAGAAAAATATTCACAAATGGCACTAGTTCATTCTCTTTATTTTGCACAGTTTCATCTGGATCTCTTCTCTAGTAGTTGAGTGGAGTTAAAGACAACCCATTGTAAGCCACCCACATTGTCAGATCAGTTTGAGCCTTCAGTACAGGCCCTCACACAAGGAGGAAGGGCCTACTCAAAGGGAATCATATACAATAACAAAAATTCATGAAGACTGACTAGCCCATCCCCCCTATAGCCTGCTATTTTAGTTCTAAGGTAGTGTACTCTGAGGGTCTACATGGTCTCTTTTGGGGCAGCTGTGATTGGGACAAATGAAGAATTAGGGCTTCTTCTTGGACCAAGGCTTGATTGCTGCTGCATCTCCATCCTTGTAATCTTGTCCAGAGGGAGAAGACACAGGGAACAGGTCGGTCTCAAAGCACCACCTAAACCAGTGAGCTAGAAAAAACAGCAGCCCTGGCCTGCCCGGGGCTCAGGTTTCACCCCATATCTGTCCATTAGGGCAGGACCTGCTCATCTCTGGTTGATCCACCCCAGGGCTACTACATGAGGAACAGAAATTTACTTCTCATAGACTTATTTTCTCCTAAACTCACTCAGGTGCAGATTACAGCTATGCTCAATGGTTTTATTTTGCTTATGAATATAACACTTAACTAAGATTTAAAACATTTTTGTAGTCTCGTTTTGGTGACCAATATAAAACCGTTGTTCATTTATTTCTTCAATATGTACTTACTGACTACTTCCTCTGTGCCAGGCACTGTGTTTGGCCCTGAGGACTGAGTGATAAACAGCATAAGCAGGGCCTCTGCCCTCAAATCTTACAGTCTAGCAGGGGAAGAGCCTAATAATAAACAGTCCTGCAAGTGCACACATACCTCCTTTAAAGTCAGCCTATGTATGCAGCATTGGTTTGTTACAACACCATATATTTTGAAACAGTTTCCTTAAAAATACACACACACAAGACACACACATAGCACATTATATATAAAACACTCTATGGCAGTGCACTGTGGATGCATGTTCCCCACATGCTCAGTGAGAGCCAGCTCAATCATTGGAGCATGATTCTCTGCACTACAAAGACCTTCAGCCTGCATGTGATTGTCAGCACAGAAACATTGCATTGCCTATATCCACATGGAGCTACATTCTGCCAACCACCTGAATGAGCTTGAAATGGAATAATCCTCAGAGCCTCCAGAAAGGAGAGCAGCCCTGCCAATACTTTCGACTTTGTAGGTTCCACGTCAGAAAGCCAATCAAGCCGATTGGATTGCTACGGAGCTGTGAAATGATAATTAATGTTGTTTTAAGATGCTGAGTTTTTGTTTGTTTGTTTTTCATAAATTTATTTATTTATTTTTGGCTGTGTTGGGTCTTCGCTGCTGCGTGCGGGCTTTTGCTAGTTGCGGCGAGTGGGGGCTAACTCTTTGTTGTGATGCACGGGCTTCTCACTGCAGTGGCTTCTCTTGTTGCAGAGCACAGGCTCTAGGCATGTGGGCTTCAGTAGTTGCAGCATGCAGGGCTCAGTAGTTGTGGCTCACGGACTCCATAGCACAGGCTCAGTAATTGTGGTGCATGGGCTTAGTTGCTCCGGCATGTGGGATCTTACTGGGCCAGGGCTTGAACCCATGTCCCCTGTGTTGGCAGGCAGATTCTTAACCACTGTGCCACCAGGGAAGTCCCTTAAGATGCTGAGTTTTGATAATTTGTTACAGCAAATTATTTGAACGTTTTATTTGATAATTTGTTACAGCAGCAACAGAAAACTAATACAGGAGTAAGGGCATAAACACTAATCAAGAAATTACTGCAAAATTCTAGTAAGAGATGTTGGTGGCATGGTCCAGGCAACAGTATGGAAGTGTTGAGAAGTGGTGAGTCTGTGTATGTGTTTAAGGTAGAGCCTGGATGATTTGCTGATCTGGTGTACAACTGAGAGGAGCCAAGTGTCCCTCCAAGGTTTTTGGTCTGAGCATTTGCAAAGATCGTGTTTCCATTGAAATAGAGTCAACTGTGGGAGAAACAGTTTGCAAAGATGCATTTAGCGAGGTCTGTAGGAAAAAATTATACAGAGCTTTCTGAATTACGTTAAGAAGTTTTGAATATTACCTTAAAAATAAACAAAGATTATTGAATACTTTTAAGTAGACAAAGTTTAGAATCAATTTGCCTCTCAGAAAGAGCACTCAGGAGCCCTTGTGGTTAAACAGATGTAGTGAGGTACAATCACCCAATATAAGTAGGTAACTTACCAATTTAGGAAGACCAGCAAAGCCAGGATCCCCAAAGTGAGACCAAGGAGAGTCTCCTACTCATTAGAACGGAATTTCTCAAATGTAAGGAATAGAATGAGAGACTATTTCAAAGGAAAAAAGTGCACATGGGCTACCAGGATTTATTAAACCTATTTTAATTATAAAGTTATTTAAACATGTAATAAAACTAGGCATAAACAATGTATAATTAAAGTTCTTATGGCTTTAAACTCAGTACATTTACAAATTAAACACTAGGAAAAATATAACTCAAATTTAGAACATTAATATACTCTTACAGAAGATGCTGTTTTGCAGAAGCTAAATTGACAAAGCTTGACTTAGTAGTTGAAAGATGCAGCCTGTTTCTTTTTTTTTCTTTTAACATCAACAATATAAATGCCAGTGTCTGCTCTCAAATGTGTTGTAAAAAGTGATGTTATTAACATCCAAGCTCTGCTTGCTAGTTCAAGATAATCAGATATCATATTAGTCAAAATTTTAACAATTTGCCGATCTTCAAATGGCATTTTTAATGAGGCACAATTTGATAGCTCTGTAAAGTGTACTTACTGGCATCAAGATGATATAGCATTACAACACCTTAGAAATCATTATTAACCTGACATTAATAGGTTTATTGAACATTCTTCATTATATATTTACCTCTACACCAAAGAACTATAGCAAATGGATACAAATAAAGGTGGAATTTGTGTAGTACATACAGCACAGCACAGTTCCTTTTGAATTTAGCATACCTATATGAAAAGAATACAAGGAGAGGAAAGTAAAATTACAAGGATTATAAAGAAAGAAACAAAACTGAAATCACTTGCAAATGATATGATCTTGTACATAAAGACTACAAAAGGCATTTCAGAAAATTAGTAGAAATAATAAGAGCGG
>NW_006790574.1:1010206-1039411 GCF_000442215.2 Lipotes vexillifer
CAAAGTTGCTGGAAATAAAATCAAATAAATGTTGATTTGCATTTCACATACTAGCAGCAGTTTAAAAATAAAATTAAAGAGATATGATTTAAAATAACATTAAAGAGGTACCTAATAATGAATATAACAGGAGATAGGCAAAACTTTTCTGGATAAATGTATAAAACTTTTCTGAATGATGTTTAAGGAGGCCTAAATAAGTGGAAAGATAGACCATGTTCATTGATTAGAAAATGCAATATTTAAAAAAGTTTGTCTCACTAAATAAATTTAATAAAACTTAATATATACCTAAAATGTTTCTTTTGAAAATTGTTAAGCTAATTGAAAATTTTATATATGGAAAGGGCCAAGAATAATTAAGACATGTTCGAAGAAAAAAACAGGTGGGGGTCACACCCAAGTAGACATCCTTTCCATAAAGCATTATCAAGCTAAAGTAATTAATACTATAAGGTATTGAAGCAGGCATAGGGAAATAGACAAATAGAAAAAAATTAGAGACTCCCCAGATAAACCCATTAATATGTGGGCTGTTGAAATAAGACAGGGGTAGAACTGCAGATCAATAAGGAAACAATTTTTTTCCACTAAACCATTCTGTGCATTACTTAGCTATACTTTCAGAAGAAAATAAAGTTGGATGCATTTCTCACACTGTAAATAAAAGCAATCACAGATAGATTAAAAACTAAATGAGAAAGCCAAAAGTATTAAACATTAAAAATAGAAAATAAAATAATGACTTCAGCATATGGGAGAATGTTGTAAATATGATATAAAAGCATAAAGCATGAAAAGTTGATGAGTTTAATTACATTTAAGAACACATGTTCATCAAAAGACACCACAAAGAGACTGAAATGACAATCCACAAACTGGGAGTGGATATTGAAACATATGTATAAAATTTGTAAATCTAGAGTTTCTTCTTAAGATAAGAAGGACCTACATAAAAGGGAAGGTAAAGGACAGGGATGGGATAATTCAAAGATGGAGGTCTTTGGGAAGGCAGGAAAAGATCAGAACACTCAAGGAGACACTTGCTTTTGATAACTGTGGGAACACTTATCCCTTAGCAGAAAGGATGAAAAGAAGAAAGGAACGGATACAAGAATAGTTTTAGACTTGCTGGAGCAAAAGGGGGGGGGCTCATGAGTGATTCTTTATAACTTATGAGGTAGTCATAAGATAGTCATGTAAGTTTAGGGAAGTCAGATGCAATGTTGAAGATGAGGGAAAAGCATATGAAACACTTGTAGAAGGAAGAATGAATTTACTTCTAGCAGAATTGAGGGGTAATTTGAGTTTGATGATCAAGAGTATCTACAGCTGTTATTTTTCACAATTACATTTTAAAATTTTCTGGTAATGTTCAGTCTTTGAACACATATTCTGAGAATGCCAGTGATGAGATTTATCCAGAGTTGGGATTTTCCAGGAAGGCATGACAGAATAATACTTATTTAGTACTGTTTAAGCTTCAGGTGAACTTCCAAGTGTTTCACATACACTAAGATTTAATTCTCCTAACAACCCTATAAGTTGTAATACTAATACTAATATTAATCTCATTTTAAAGATGAAGCAACAGGATTTGAATTCTGACCAAGGGAATGAAGATTAGCAGGGGAGAGAGGTTGTAGTGATGTACTAGGACATCAAGGCTAGATAAAGAGTTAATGAAGGTAGAAGGGGGGCTATGAGAGAAATGGGCATGGTCAATGAGTTAGAAGTCTGAATGAGGTTAAAATATTTCAGAGAGTTCTTGAGCAAAGAACCAGAAAGATACCAGGTTGCGATAGAAGAAGAATGTTAGAATCAGTGATTTCAGGGAAGGAGTGTTTCTGGTGATGACAAGGCACAGGGAAAAAGCAAGTGGGTGTCTGAGTTGAAGGAGAGGAGGTCACTGGAGGTCAAGGAACAAGAGACTGGGATGTTGGGTAGGACATCTTTGTAGGCATGGATGCCCAATAACCCTCTGGACTGGGAAGGAGAAAACTGTCAACAGGAGCTGTCTCAGTCAATGAACAAGAGTGCTTAGGAAGTTGTGAGATGCAGGTGATTAGAAGGAAAAAGGTGTCGTACCAGGAGAGCATGAGCCTCAATGGCAAGAGTTTTACAAGAAGGAAGGGAAACATTAATCTCGTTGCAGGCCTGGAAATTATGGAGAGCAACCCACCTGACTCTGGAGAGCACAAAAGGAAATAACCCCCCCCCGTGAGAAGGTTGCAGGGGAGATAGTGCCATCTGGGGGTTATTTCAGTGAAGTCAAGGAGGTGGAACACTTGTCCAGGAAAGAAGTTGCAGATCTAGGGAAGATTGGTGATTGCAGTGCTAGAAGCATAGAGGTCAGAGGTATGGGTGTGAGAGTGAGGAGAGGATTTGGGGTTCTGTGAACAGATAGGACACAGAAGGCAGCCTGGGAATGAGGACTCCACAGATGGTAGATGACCAGAGATGCCTGCATGTATTTTATGTGACCCACATAAACTCAATTAGAAGGTGCAATGGAGGAAGAGAGCACCTGGATTTAGTGGAATTTGGCTGTGTCCTTGAAGTAAGTCCAGTGACTATAGTGGGGACCTGGTGTGGCTTTCAGGATTGGTTTGTATAGTTGGAGAAAATGTGCAGTAAGTGTGAACCTGTAGTCTCCCAGTGAGGAGGGAGTGGGGTCTCCAGGTGGCCCACTTTACTCATCCCAAGAATGGGTTCATGTTTTGTGTACTTTGAGGGGTTCTCCATGTACAAGCTGATAATGATTGTCCTTTCCTCCTTTCCCAAGGCAGGATAAGCTCAGCTTTTAATGTATCACATTTAAATACTAGAAGTTGAAACATTCAAGCCTGAGTATGAGCACTTAAAAGTATACGTAAGCTAATTATTTACTCCGAGTTAGTAGATCAAGGCTAAATATTTGCTAGTTGTGTTATTTAGGGAGGGTATAATAGTCTTGTGGAAATGCCAGATAATATGACCGTATTTTTAAAAATTCTTTTCCATTATAAGTTATCACAAGATATTGAATATAGTTCCCTGTGCTATACAGTAAAAACTTATTGCTTATCTATTTTATGTATGGTAGTGTGCATCTGTTAATCCCATACTCCCAGTTTATCCCTTACCCGCCTTCCCCTTTGGTAACGATGTTTGTTTTCTGTGTCTGTTAGTCTGTTTCTGTTTTGTAAATAAGTTCATTTGTACTATTTCTTAGATTCCACATATAAGTGATATCATATATTTGTCTTTGTCTGACTCACTTACTTCACTTAGTATGATAATCTCTAGGTCCATCTACGTTGCTGCAAATGGCATTATTTCATTCTTTTTATGGCTGAGTAATATTCCATTATATATACATACCACACCTTCTTTATCCATTTATCTGTTGATGGACACTTAGGTTGATTCCATGTGTTGGCTATTGTAAATAGTGCTGCTGTGAACACAGGGATACATGTTATCTTTTTGAAACTAGAGCTTTTGTCTTTTCTGGATATATGTCCAGGAGTGGGTTTGCTGGATCATATGGTAACTCTATTTTTAGTTTTTTAAGGAACCTCCATACTGTTTTCCATAGTGGCTGCACTAATTTACATTCCCACCAACAGAGTAGGAGGGTTCCCTTTTCTCCACACCCTCTTCAGCGTTTATTATTTGTAGACTTTTCAATGATAGACATTCTGTCCAGTGTAAGGTGATACCTCATTGTGGTTTTGATTTGCATTTCTCTAATAATTAGTGATGTTGAGCATATTTTCATGTGCCTATTGCCCATCTGTATATCTTCTTTGGAGAAATGTCTATTTAGGAATATGACCTATGTTAAAAGGGGCATAACACTATGAAGAGGTTATGGATATAACTGGACAGTGTGGTAGTCTTACTATATTAGCAAGAGTTTTTATTTGTAAGCAACAAGGCAAACTGATTTAGATAGAAAAGAAATGAAAAGTAGCATGGATACCTCAGGGACCCACGGAATGGAGAGGCAAAGCCACCATATGCCGGCAGAGCCTTGCACCTGCCAGGAGGGGCGCCTTTTTATTCTTCACACAAAGGCCTCAGCTGGCTCCCAGAGCCAGTTGGGTGAAGAATCTGATACAGGGTGACAGATCCAGACAATGCTACTGCTCCAGATGGCTGGTCTAGGGATGCCATCACTGGCACCTCCCTGAGCACTGCAGCCTGTAGGGTGACAGAGCAAGCAGGGCCTCAGCCCACACTACTGGCACTCCTTTTGCTACTGGCAGAGACAGTGGTGCCAGGGTGTGGCGATACCTGAGTTGTTTTTGGCCCTTGCTTCAAAGAAGGTGGGGAAAGCAAGTCCCTGACATATTCTGCTCTGATAACAGCAGTGTATGAGCCACCCACCAAGACCCAGGAGGTGAGAAATTTCCCAAACGTGGGAAGAGATTCCGCTGGGCAGCTGAGGATGCCAACAGTAACTTCTTGCTGTTTCCTGTCCTTGTTTGTTTCTTTTACCCTCTATTTTGACTTTACCTGGCATTTAAAGCACAGACAAATGAGATGCAATAGAAAGTTACAGGAAGTCAGCACAAAGTTGAAATGGGGATCAGCCCATGGATAGTGAGGACTTAAAGGAGAAAAGAGTTTCCCACTAACTGTAGGGTGCTTTGGGCTACTGATATGCATTCCAACACAATGGATCACTGCGTGGTGCAAGGAGATGTGGAAACTGAGCTGTTGGTTTAAAATGAAAGCACTAGATACGATTAAGTTTAACTCCATTTCTTAGTGATTAAAGTTTGACCCTGTAATATTATTGCTACACACACACACACACACACACACACACACACACACACACACAAAGATGGAGACTGCTATCTATATAAGCCTGTGCATGTGTCTGTGTGTATGTAACAGTATATATAATGTATATATGTAGCAATAATCATCATTGTAATCATTTTCTCTTCACTTTGCTTCTGTTTTCTCACTTTGTTTTGTATTTTGCCTCCTTCCTTTTCCCTTTTTCCTCCAGTACTATTGATTCAACTTGATCCCACAGCAACAAATATTTCAACCATCAGCTGCACGTCCTTGATTCTGGCTCAGTTTAATTCAAGTCAATAAATATTTATTATTTGCTTATTATTGACAACTTATACAGATGTTATTAAAAATTCAGCAACACATCTTTTTTTCTCTTTGTCTCCCCCTCCACAGCTTACAGCAGATCAAGCTGCTCCAGATAGATAACCTGTAAAAACAAATGAGATAAATGGAACGATATAGGCAAGATACACACAGAACAAATGAATCTATTACCCATAAAATATCAGTAAAATACTTCTGTTTGTTGAGAAGTATTCTTTTTTTGTTGTTATTCTTTAATATCTGAAAACACCCTGATTTTAGTATACCACTCAACAGCAAAATTTAAATACATTTAGAAATTCACTATATAAAAGATAAAACCTGTGGATAAATTAAATAAAGCACCCTTCATACAAGAGAAAAATGTTAGAGATGTCTGTTTTATTTTTAATTCTCTTTTCCAATATTCAGCAAATATATTATCATAAAATAGTGAATAATATTAAGGAATGTGCATTTAAGATTTAAAAAAAAGTTCTAATGCACTTATAATTTACAAGAATTTAAGATGTTATTATTTCAGTATGCTAGATACAACTGGAATTATTAGTGATACACTATGAAGCTTAAACAGGACTATGATGCCTATGTCCTAGGAAAGTGGTGTTCCAAGCTTGCTAAAGCCCAGGGGAAGAGAGCTGGCCCACCAACCAAGACTCAAGAGGTTTGGAATTACAGGTGACTCTTCCGGGTATTGTGTTAAACTCTAGTTAGGAACTGAATAAGGACACGGTTGTGTTGCTTTTAATCTTACAATCTATCTTGTCACTTAACAGTCCTGAAGACATGGATGAGCTATTTATTACCAGTACAATTACTGTGAATTGAAGACATTCTTCAAAAAGAGATTATTGTTGGCAGTGCTGTTAAAAAGAGACTGATGACTAACAGATTCTGAAAGAAATTTGTTTTTTTTGAAGCAAATATGTGGCACACATGGGCAGTTGAAAATCAAGTTCTGGGACTTGAATTTGGAGACATTCAAGTAAAAAGTATGCATAGCTCTGCATTTGTTTACATATTCCTGGTCTGTCTGCTCCCCCTTTCCCTATTTGTGAGCAAATGACCTTGCTTCTTACCTTTCAGCAAAAACAGAAGCTTTCAGAGTTGAACCCTCCCAGAGTGCCAACTTTTGTTCTGATATAAATAGGTGTCTGATTATGGGCATCTGTCCTGCTAGATAGAAAACTCTGTTAGATCAGGGATGGAGCCTGTTCACCAGTGTCCCCAGCACCCAGCACATGGTCTGGTGGGGGCTCAATAGAATGCTGTTGCCTAAATGAATGAACACAGTTCCTTCCTCTCATTTATAACTTTTTGTTTTAAAAACAAAAGTTTTGTTTTTAACATATATTACCACGGTTAAAAAAAAAAAAACAGAATAGTACAGAATCATACTAGAGGAAATGTTAAAGTTACCCTCTCCATTAAATTCCACTAGCTCTCTTCCTCACCTCCTCTCCAGCCTTAGGAGCTAACCTTCCCCCTCTGCCCCAGATTCTATCCTCTTGTGGGGATCGCCTCTAGGAGGCACATCTCCTCCACATGGACAAGTCAGGGAGGCGGGCTTGGCAGGGCACTTACTCATAGTGGCCAAGAGGTGCAACAGCTGAGGGTGATGGCAATAGTGTGGCCAAGGAGAACCGTGGCCAGGTGCCAGAGAAGCTAAATCAGTCATCAAATCTTAAGGCTGAATCCAGGCGACAGCAAATAAGAGGCAAAGTAAAAGGTCAGGGGGATGCAGCAGGAAGTCAAGAATGTAAATGCAAAGCAAGATGAAGTGAGAGGTCCAGGGCCACATAGATGAATGGAGAAGGGATACTGAGAACGCGTTTTTAAATTAATTTGGGGGAAGTTTGCTAAGCAGTAAGCAAGTAGGTTAATGAGGGCTGAGCTGGCACCCTGACACCTCTTCAGAACTTCAACTCTATTGATTATCCTCTCTCTCCTGGACATTGGACATCTCCCTTTCCTCTAATTTTCTTTCTCAGATTATAAATATGCTAAGCTTCTTTCACCTAAAAATGAAACCAAACCAAACCAAAAGACCTTTCTCTCAACCCTGTCTCTCCCTCAGACTACTCTGCCCAATCTCTCTTCTGCTAATTCTAGACAAATTTCTTGAAAGAAATATAAGGTCACTGTCTATATTCATCACCCCCGCCCCAACTGCCTTACTCAATGGAGTTTGCCTTCTTCCCCACCGCTTTGCTGAAAACCGTCTTGTCAAGTCATCAATTGCTATCATTAGATATAAATGACATGCTTTCAAGTCTAGTTGAATTGACTCCTTGAGGTCTGACTTTGTTGACTGCTGTCTCTTCGTTTGGCATCTCTGACACTCCCCTCCGCTGATTCTGCTCTTCTATCTCTGGCTCATTTTTAAAATTTTCTATGTGAGACCATATTTCTCCACTCACTTCTATCTCTAGTTGCCTACGGACATCAGGTAACATTGTGTGGTAGGCACCTGGCTATATGCGTCTTCCCATTCTGGGGCAGCTGACAGAGTCAAAGTGCTTGGGCACCACGCCTTGAAACAAAACCTGCTCTGGGTGATTGTCCGGCTCCATTCCCCATTTACTTTCAGTCTTCTCTTCCTACATCAGCTCAGTCTTCCTTTCTCTTACAGGAAAGTATTCTTGACTGTCATTTATCATATTTTTGTGGTTATGACTCATCGAGGACTTGCTATTTGCCAGAAACTTCACTGCGTGCTTACTTTTATTTATTTATTCATTAAGTTATTTCTTTAGTCAGTAAGTATTTACTGACTCTTACTATGGTGCAGGCATTATGGATATATAATTTCTAGTCATTAAAATTAACTTAGAAGATAGCATGTTGTAATTTTACAGATGATGAAACTGAGGCTGGGAATTGTCCTTGGCTACAGCTCTTGAGGCAGACCAGGCATTTGAATTCACAGCTCTTTCCATGTCACTAAAATTTCTAAAAAATATTCTATCTTTCATTGCATATCTTATGCCAGGAGTTTTCCCTCCTTTGTCTTACTATACCAGTGGTATAATTAACCTATGACCTGATGTTGTTTTTGAAACATAGGAGGGAGAGATTCATACCAATGAAAATCCAGAATTCCATAACTTTGTTATCAGCACCATCTCACCTGTTTCCACATGATCCAGACAAGGCTACCTATAATCAGGTAGCTTGAGAGTCACTTATTTATTCATGTTCTCGCAGAGCTTACAATATATTAGTAGAGGACAGGGAGATGGGGAGACAGAGATTAATCAATTAAGTGAATAAGAGAATATATTATAACTGAGAAAAGTCCCAGGAAGGAAAAGGGTACAGTTAAATATAAGTTAATAACAAAGAAACTTGACCCAGATTGGGGTGGGGTGGGGGGATCGGAAAAGCTTTCCTAAAGAAGTGATATGTGAGTTGAGACCTGAGAGATGAATAGAAGTTAAGCCCATAAATGCGTGAAGAAGAGCACTTCAGGATGAGGGAACAGCATATGCAAAGGCTCTGGGGAGAGGAGGAGGTACAATGCTTTCAAAACCTAGAAGGCTGAGGTGTAGAGTGAGAGTAACAGAAAGAGGCCAAGAGGGGTAGCCTGGGTCAGACTATGCAGACCAGGCCATTCTTTTTAATCTTAAGAATCATAGTCTAACCTGATGGGATCTTATCATCGTATTTGTGTTCTAGAAGTTCACTCTGGCTACAGTGTAGAGAACCTTGCTGGAAGGGTCCAGGGAGGATGCATGGACAATAGGTAGGAACCTCCTGCTATCATGTCAGCATAGATGATGATAGCTTGGACTAGTGTGGTGGTCATGAAGGAAGAGAGAAGTGAGGCAATTTGATACATATTTGAAGAGGTAGAATCAATAGGACTTGCTGACAGATTAAGTTAAGAAGTGGAGAATAAGGTGTCAGTGTTACATCCTAGGCATCTGAGATGCCTAATTGCGTGAATGATGGTGCCATTTGCTGAGAAAGGGAAAGGAAGAAGTCCAGCTTTAGAGGAAATATTGGGTTTGGTGGGTTATGTTAAGATTGAAGGGTTCGTGGCATAATAAGATGGTTGCTGGATGTATGGGTCTGGAACTCCAAGGAGAGATCCGGGTTGAAGATATAAACTTAGGAGTCATCATCAGAGTAGTAATCAAGCCACAGGCATGAATGAGATCAAGGAGGGAAGAACTACAGAGTGAGAAGAGAAGAGGCCTAGGACTGAAGCAGTCAGAATGCTTTCATGTAAAGGATTCACTTTCCAGTCATTTAAAGGAAAAACATTCTCTGAGGAAATGTATGAGCTTCTTAAAATAAATTTCTCTTAACCATATTTAAAAATATTAACATCAATAAGAAGTTTGGAAAAAACTCTGCACCTCTGTGGCCCCAAATGAATCTGTAAATTTTTACTTATTAAAAAAATTCCAAAGTATGTAAGATATCGGCACTTGTTTAAGTCTAGAGGTGTATACATGAGTGTTTGTTATATGTCTCTGTACTTTTTGAATGAATGACATATTTCATAATTAAACAACAAAAAGTAACAGCAAAAAGTTCCAGGAAATAAAATCTAAGGCAATAAAAACTCAGGCCAGAAAATTAAACACCAGAAGCAGTTAAGGGAAAAATAAAGGATCATAGGTATTGCCAAGGAGCCTCTTGGCCCCAAATGGAAAGGTTTTAGTCCCAACCTAATAAGATGTACCATGAAAGATTCTGCTCGTATTTCTGTAGGAATTTCCAATATTATAGAAACCATAACAAATAAAATCTTGGCTCTATTTATATTTCTGAATAATGGGAAACAGGAAATTGGCCAACATTATTTGCTTTTGCTGCACATCAAAGTCACTAGTCTGGCTTAATGAATGGATGTTGCTCCTGTGAGACTATATAAGCCAGAATATTCTTTACAATTTGGAAGCAAACTGTGTCTGAAATAAGAGTAGTGATCCACAAGGGATCTGTAATCAGAAGTGGCTTTGTTAGTATAACAGAATAATGAAACCTCTGACTCCCTCCTCAGTACCATTTACTACTATAACTGCCAACATCCCTTCTTATCTGCTACCCCCAAGAGAGGGTAAGAGATGATTTTAGAAAGGTGCTTTCTCTAAGAAATTACTCTGCCCCTATATTAAGGGATATATGGCTCAGTAATGGACCTGCTAAAACAATCTTGAGAAAGGAGAGCAAAGCTGAGGTATCACACTCCATGATTTCAAACTATATACAAAGCTATAGTAATCAAAACAGCATGGTAGTGGCACAAAAATAGGCACATAGATTAACAGAACAGAATAGCTCAGAAATAAATCCACACTCTATGACACAGGAGCAGAGAACATACGATGAATAAAGAACAGTCTCTTCAATAAATGGTGTTGGGAAAACTGGACAGTCACATGCAAAAGAATGAAACTAAACCACTATCTTGCCAAAATCAATTCTCATAAAAATTAACTCAAAATGGATTAAAGATTTGAATGTAAGACCCCAAACCATAAAATCCCTAGAAGAAGACAGGCAGTAACTTCATCGACATTAGTCTTAGCGATGTTTTTATGGCTCTGATGCCAAAGGCAAGGGAAACAAAAGCAAAAATAAACAAATGGGACTACATCAAACTAAAAAGCTTCTGCATAGCAATGGCAACTGTCATGAAAATGAAAAGGCAACCTACTGAATGGGAGAAGACATTTGCAAATCATATATCCAATAAGGGTTTAATATCAAAAATATATAAAGGACTCATACACCTCAACAACAAAAAATAAACAACCTGATTAAATAATGGGCAGAGGACCTGAATAGACACTTTTTCAAAGAAGATATACGCATGGCCAACAGGCACATGAAAAGATGTTCATCAGTAGTTATTATGGAAATGTAAATCAAAACCACAAAGAGATATCATCTCACACCTGTTAGAATGGCTATAATCAAAAAGACAAGAAATAACAATTGTTGAAGAAGATGTGGCAAAAAGGGGAAATTCGTACACTGTTGGTGGGAATGGAAATTGGTGCAACCACTATGGAAAACAGTATGGAGATTCTTCAAAAAAATTATGAATAGAACTACTATATGACCCAGCTCTTCCACGTCTCAGTATCTATCTGAAGAACAAGAAAACACTAATTTGAAAAGATATATGCACCCCTATGTTCATTGCAGAATTATTTACAATAGCCTAGAAATGGAAACAACCTAAGTGTTCATGGATGGATGAATGGATAAAGATGTGGTGTATATACACAATGAAATATTACTCATCCATAAAAAAGGATGGAATCCTACCATGTGCATTCATCCATCAATGGACAGTAAGTTGTTTCCATATCTTGACTACTGTAAATAATGCTGCTATAAACATGGGGATTGCACATGTCTTTTTGAATTCATGTTTTTGAATATATTCCCAGAAATGGAATTGTTGAATTATATGTTAGCTCTATTTTTAATTTTTTGAGCATCCTCCACACTGTTTTCTATAGTAGCTGTACCAGTTTACAATCCCACTGACAGTGCACAAAGTTTCCCTTTTGTCCATATCTGCTCCAGGATTTGTTATCTCTTCTTTTTCTTGATGGCCATTCTAACAGGTGTGAGGGTATATCTCATTGAGGTTTTTATTTACACCCAATCAAATTTAGAACATTTTCATTACCCCCCAAAAGAAATTCCATACCCATTAACAGTCATTCATCATTTCCTCTCAATCCTTAGCCTCCATCCCCATCCATAGCCCTGGGCAACCACCAATCTATTTTCTCTCCACCAATTTGTCTATGTTTTGACATTTCATATAAATAGAAATGCAGTATATGTGTTTTTGTAGCTAGCTTCTTTTACTTAGTATAATGTTTTCAATGTTCATCCATGTCATAGCATATATCAATACTTCCTTTTTTTTGACAAATAGTATTCCATTGTATGGACAGACCACAATTTTTTTATCCATTTGTCAATCAATGAACATTTGGGTGGTTTCCACTTTTTGGCTACTACGAATAATGCTGCTATGAACATCAGTGTACAAGTTTTGGGTGGATGTATATTTTCATAGGAGTGGAATTGCTAGGTCATATGGTAATATTTTGTTTAGCTTTTTAAGGAACAGCTAGACTGTTTTCTGAAATGAAAAAGGTTTTATTTCTCTTGAAAAATATTTCACCTTAAGTTTTGAAAAATGGTTTTGCTGAATAAAAAATTATTATTTGACATTTTTATTTTTTGAGCACTTTGAGTATGTCGTCCCACTGCCTTCTGGGCCCCATTGTTTCTGAACAATGAAGTTGGCTGTTAATCTTATTAGTTTTCTCATATATAATGAATAGTTTTTTTCTTGCTCTTTCAAAAGTTTGTCTTTTTCTTTCAGGAATTTTACTGATATGTCTGGGTGTAGATCTCTTTGTGTTTGTCTTATTGGAGTTTCTTGAACTTCTTAGATGTGCAGATTAATTTTTTTTAATAAAATTGGTAAGTGTTCAGCCATTAATTCTGGTTTTTAAAATTATTTATTTATTTATTATTTATTTTTGGGTCTGTCGGGTCTTCGTTGCTGCGCTCGGGCTTTCTCTAGTTGCAGCAAGCGAGGGCTACTCCCATTGCGGTGTGCAGGCTTCTCATTGTGGTGGCTTCTTTTATTGCAGAGCACCGGTTCTAGGCACGCAGGCTTCAGTAGTTGCAGCATTCAGGCCCAGTAGTTGTGGCTCGAGGGTTCTAGAGTGCAGGCTCTGTAGTTGTGGCTCATGGGCTTAGTTGCTCTGCGGCATGTGGGATCTTCCCAGACCAGGGCTTGAACCCATGTTCCCTGCATTGGCAGGCAGATTCTGAACCACTGCACCACCAGGGAAGTCCCCAGCCATTATTTCTTCAAGTTTTTTCTTTTCTTTCTCTGCTCCTTTCTCTCTCTCCTCTCCTCTCCCTCTGATTCTTCCACTACCTATAAGTTGGTGCACTTTAGTAGTATCCCACATTTCTCTGCAGCTCTGTTCATTTTCTTCATTCTTTTTTTCTCTTTGTTATTCACATTTCATAATCTCTATTGATCTGTCTTCAAGTTCACTAATTCCTTCTGCCAGTGGAAATAAACTGATGAACACTTCTATTGAATTCTTCCTTTCAGGTCTTTTATCTTTTGTTGCCAGAATTTCTATTTGGTTCTTTTGAATAATTTATATCTCTTTATTAATATTCTCTATTTTATGAGATATTATCATCATAACTTTTCTTTCTTTAAACATGATTTTCTTTAGTTTTGTGAATACTTTTATAATAGCTGCAGTGTTTTTTATTTAAACATGATTTTCTTTAGTTTTGTGAATATATTTATAATAGCTGCAGTGGAGTCTTTGTTATATCCAACATCTGAACAGAAGTCACAAGTAGCTTCTGTTGCCTGCTTCTTTTCCTGTGTATGGGTCATACTTTCCTTCATCTTTTATGTCTCATATTTTTTTTGTATGTTAAAAGCTGAACATTTTAGGTAAAATTTGTAGTAATTTTGGATACTGTTCTCCCCTTTCCCTAGGGTTTATTTTTCCTATTGTTTGCTTGTGCATTTATTTAGTGACTTCACTGGAATATTTTAAATGAAGTCTATTTCCCATGCAATGTAAAGTCTATGATGTTATTTCTTGGGCAAGTACATATTCACTCTGGGAGTATAGTGCTTTTAACAGGGTTCTCTTTGACTGCCTTTCCCTGATTTCACTATTAAGTTGTCTGCCTCTGCTGGTATCATATCCAGATGTTAGGCTCCACCAAGTGCTGTCTGGTTATGCTATTGTTTTGATGATGCCCTGGAGTATACATTGTCCCACAGTATGATCCAATTAAATTCAGGCTCCTTTGCAAGGGTAGTCTTTGAAGCCAGTCTCTGAGGTTTTCTGATTCCAGAAGGGATCTTCTCAGTTGTCTCTTTTCCTGGTTCTCTCATTAAACTAGCTGACCTACAGTTTAGCTTGTTACTTCATAAAGTTATTAGCATCTACTTAATTGCTTACCACCAAAACCTCCATTATTTTTAAGAGTGTTTATGCTTGAACTTCCCCAAAGTATGTTTCAAGTAAAGTCAGTTCCTCTAGGAAGAACTTTGAGCTGTTTTTACTGACTGCCTCTCTCTCTAGGCAAAATCTCTGAGTTCCTGTTCTAGAGCTGCAGATGAGGATAGCTGTCTACTTCTCTCTGATTGGCACCCTTTCTTTATGATCAGGGTGCTGGGTGAAGGTGATAACCTCTCGTGTCAGCTTGCCTCTTTCAGTGTGGAACTTCTGCTCTCAGTTCCCAGTATTCTTGGGGTAACTATCTCTCTTATAAATTCAAGCTAGATGAAGGAAGGAATCCCTGATCTCTTGATTGCACTCACCAGGAATTTAGCCTCTGCAACCAGGAGCTATGAGTGATGAGAAATGCTGGCAACCTGCCCTACTGGTGAGAAATTATTCCGAGGAGAGCTCCGATTTCTTAGCCACATCCCCCAGAGTGGAGCTTCCATTACACTGAGCTGGGAAGTGGAGAAGAATATCATGGATCAAGGGCCACAGATTCTTGCTATTCTCACTCAAATTTAGTAGATTTTCTTGAGTAAGTAAGATTTTCTTTACTTGCTGTATGCTCTTAGGACATTTTCCAGAGACTTTAAATTTGTTGTTTTTTTCAGGGTGTAATTGACATAAAAACAGACACATAGATCAGTGGCAGAAAATATATAGCCCAGAAATAAATAGACCCACACACCTATGATCAATTAATCTACAACAAAGGAGTCAAGAATATACAATGGAGAAAAGGCACTCCCTTCAAGAAGTGATGTTGGGAAAACTGGACAGCTACATGTAAAAGAATGAAATTAGAACAGTTCCTCACATCTATGCAAAAATAAACTCAAGATAGTTTAAAGACCTAAATGAAGACATGACATCATAAAACTCCTAGAAGAGAACATACGTGAAACATTCTTTTTTTAAAAATCTTATTGACGCATAGTTAACTTATGATGTTGTGTTGAAACATTCTTTGGCATAAAGAGTAACAATACTTTCTTAGGTCAGTCTCCCAAGGCAAGAGAAATAAAAGCAAAATTAAACAAATGAGACCTAATTAAACTAAAAACCTTTTTCACAGCAAAGGAAACCATCAACAAAACAGGAAGACAACCTACATAATGGGGGGAAATATTTGCAAATGATGTGACTGATGGGGGGTTAAATGCCCAAAATATACAAACAGCTCATACAACTCCATATCAAAAAAACCAAACAATCCAATAAAAAAAATGGGTGGAAGACTTGAATAGACGTTTTTCCAGAGAAGACATACAGATGGCTAATAGACACATGAAAATATGTTCATAACTAATTATTAGGGAAATGCAAATGAAAAGAACAAAGAGATATCACCTCACACCTGTCAGAATGGCTATCACCAAAAAGTCTACAAATAAATGTTAGAGAGGATGTGGAGGAAAGGGGACATTTATACACTGTCGGTGGGGATGTAAATTGGTTCAGCCTCTATGGAAAACAGTATAAAGATTCCTTTAAAAACTAAAAATAGTACTTCCATATGATTCAGCAATTCCATTCCTGGATATATATCCAGAAATAACAAAAACACTAATTTGAAAAGATACATGCACCCCAATGTTGATAGCAGCACTATTTACAAGAGCCAAAACAAGAAAGCTGAGTGCTTATCAACAGATGAATGGATAAAGAAGATGTGGTATGTACATGCAATGGAATATTAGCCATAAATTAAAGAATGAAATATTGCCATTTGCAGTAACGTGGATGGACCTAGGCAATATTATGCTTAGTGAAATAAGAAAGATGAATACTATATGATGTCACTGATATGTGAAATCTAAAAAATAATACAAATGAATCTACATACAAAACAGAAACAGACTCACAGACATAGAAAACAAACATGGTTACCAAAAGGAGAGAAATTAGGAGAGGGATAAGTTAGGAGCATGGGATTAACATATACAAACTACCATACATAAAATAAGCAATAAGGATTTACTGTATAGCACAGGGAGTTATACCCAATATCTTGTAATAACCTATAATGGAATACAATCTGCAAAAGAAACTAAATCACTTCTTTTTAGGTTCCGTATATAAGCGATATCATACAATATTTCTCTTTCTCTGACTTACTTCACTCAGTATGACAATTTCTAGGTCCATCCATGCTGCTGCAAATAGCATTATTTCATTCTTTTTAATGGCTGAGTAATATTCCTTTGTATATATGTACCACATCTTCTTTATCCATTCCTCTGTCGATGAACATTTAGGTTGCTTCCATGTCTTGGCTATCATAAACAGTGCTGCAACGAACATGAGTGTGCATGTATACTTTCAGACTAAAAGAAATGATACAAATGAACTTATTTACAAAACAGAAACAGACTCACAGACTTAGAGAACAAACTTATGGTTACCAGCTGGGGAAGAATAGGAGGAAGGGATAGTTAGGGAGTTTTAGATTGACATGTACACATTGTTATATTTAAAATGGATCACCAACAACTACCTACTGTACAGCACAGAGAACTCTGCTCAATATTATGTAACAACCTAAATGGGAAAAGAATTTGAGAAAGAATAGATACATGTATATGTTTAACTGAATCACTTTGCTGTACACCTGAAACTATCACAACACTGTTAATCAACTATAATATAAAATAAAAAGTTTAAAAAAACCTAAATCACTATACTGTACATCTGAAACTAACACAATATTGTAATTGATCATATTTCTTATTCCCATTGACTCAATTCATTCTTATTGTGATAGATTAAACATGGTCTCAAAGTTCTGACACCTTTTTCAAGAGGATGAGGGTCAGGTTTTGTGACTGCTTGACCAATAGAATATGCTGGAGGTGCCACTATTCCTTTTCTTAGGCCCTGACTTAAAGAGATTAGCATTTCCAATTCCTAACCCTTGGACCATTCACTCTTGGAAACCAGTCACCATAGCAATGAGGACACTCAAGCTGTTCCACGTGAGAGGACCATGTGGAAAAGAACCGAAGCTCTCAGACCACAGCTCCAGATGAACAACACCAACTTGCCAGCCATGTCAGTGAGCTGTCTTGGAAGTGAATTCTCACAGCTGATGCTCTGTAGAGCAGAGATGAGTCATGCTTGCTGAACAAATTCATGTGCAAAAGTGCCACCTGTCTCCAGTTCTCAGTGTCATAACCAGGTTCCTTCTGCTCATGATCAAAGTGCTTCCTGAATCTCCTACATCAGGGCCTCTCCCCATCCTCCCCACAGCACCCCCTAGAATTTCCTCCTCAGCATCCTCCTTTTCTTGGCCCTCTCGCTCCTTCATGGAAGAAGCTGCATCAAAGATAATATAGTGAGATGTCACCAGGCCCTTTAAGTGATGTATTTGGACTGCCGGACCTGTCACCTTACCAACACATCCCTCAGATCTCTCTCCTCAGCGGGTAAGTCTGGTCTAGATGTTCTCAATCTTAGCGGGACTGAGAACCACTTGAGGAATTCATTAAAAATGTGGATTTCCCCTCATTCTAGAGATTTTGCAGGCCTGGGCTGGGATTAGGGAATTTTTCACAAGTACTCTGGGGAATTCCCATTCAGGCCATCCAGGGACCCTGCTTTGCAAACTTTTGATCTGATCCCAGGTCCCAGGCCGGTTGATCCCATCCAGCTAAAGTTCATGGACCTGGATTCCAAAGCCAGCAGGGTCCATGTAACAGGTATGGACACTGAAATAGAAAGAACCCAATCTGTTCGGGGCCTAAGTCATTCCCTGACATTAAGTTAGGTTCCTGGGAAAGGGTAAGAGCTGGCCTTGCAGATAGACATTCTCTGAGCTGATATAATTTCAAGTTTTCAAGAGGTAGCACTGTGGTTTTTAAACCTGGTCACACAGTTCAATGTTACCAAATCAACTTCTCCAGAATGGAGTTTGGGAGTTTCTATACACCCCACGCTCCAGGTGAATCTGGTATAAATCTGTGTGTGGACCTGTCAGTGATTAGAAACTATAAGCATATAGCACATTTCTTCCTCGTGCCTGAAATCCCACAATTAGAGATTCATTCCTTTGGCCTAAAGGTTGTTCTGTTATTCTGTTAATAGCAAATATTCCTGGGAAAGAAGGTCCCTTCAAGTGCGGAGAATAGGAATAATTAACGTTAAGCACTACCACGTTGCTTTGGGGAGGGTTTTGAGATATTTTCCAGCAATGTCTCAGATGTAACCATGAGGCTGGTTAGTTCTACATTCCTTCATACTTGCTTCTCAACACTGTCCTCCACCCACCCCAACAATTATTCTCATTTAGAATAATTATTTTTACCTGTATACCCCCCTCCATTAGACTGCAAATTCTTAAGAACAGAGAATGTCTAATTAGTCTCTGTATCTTAGACATTATCCAGCATGTTAATAAAAAGAAGATAGTACCTTAAATCCTCACACCTTAATGCCAGTGAGTTACAGGCCTTTTCCTCTGAGCAGGTTTTGACATGGAGGAGGATGAGAATGTGAGGACAAGGGGACGCCCCATCCCATGGGGAAGAGAAAGCTGAAGACACATCAGACAGATGTCAAACAGTCATCTTTTGTGCTGAGGTCAGTTGTAAAAGGGTGATATCTCCTCCACATCAGGATGCCTCTTAAGCTGCCATAAAATAGCTCTTTTCAGGGCTTGCTCGCAGAGTGGGTGATTCTGAGGATTTTGGTTTATTTGATGCCTAAAGGTCTGCTTGCCCTAAAGAAGAGCAAACTTCTGATAAAATGAGAGAAAGGGCATTAAGTTTTGATGGGGTGTCCGGAGATTGGGATACTATCTCAGGGAGCAAAATAGGGAGTTTGCCTTCCTAAATGGACGGAATGCTCCTGCTGGTTCTGCAAGAAATAAGAAATAGGACAGTGGACAGGCAGGGACCCGAAGACACTCAACGGGGGAAAGTAAGACAATGTGCCAGTCACATTCCATCCCGTTTACTCCTCTGTCTAAGGCCAACCTAAAGAATTGGGACCCTGTGTGGTGAGCTGATTTTAAAGTGAGAGAAAAGGTAACAAAATACTAGTTTCATGAGCAGAAGACTCAATTTGATGAGGACACTTGAAATTTACATTTGGAAACTAACTGTAATGATCGCCTTGACACACTTGTGTACTAGCTCATACCTTTGAAGAAAGACAGCCACGTTTTCTGGTGGGATTTTCCCTTTAAGTTATAAGTGAAACTGCTAACATGAAAATTGGCTACATGAAAAAACACAGAACCCAGAACCTGGGCTTGAGGTGTGACTTTGTCCTTTACACATTAAATATTGCAACAGGTCTTTCCTAACATACTACATGCTGCAATGTGTCAACATAAGTTTAAGAAAAAATGCAGGCACTGACTGCAAATCTCAGTTTCAAATTGATTTCCCCACTTGGTTGGTTGTTTGTTTGTTTCAGGTTTAAAGGAAACTCTCTCTGCTTCACTTACCACACTGTCCTCAAAATGATGGTACGCAGTGTCCCCAAGTTTGAGACTCATTCAATACTGTCTCACTCAGATGCTTTCTCCAGTTTACAGTCTGGCTTATTATATATAAGAGCCAGAACCCTTTTTTTCACCTTGAACTCTATATGGTAGATTGAAATAGATTCCTCCCTCCCCTACTAGACAGTCAGCAGAGGATCTGGTATGAAAAAGATTGCATCAAGCTGGATCATTTCTTCCAGAAAGTGAAGGGAGTGGCCTCTGATAACTACTATGACGTTTAACGTGATGTGCTTGGCTTAAAGCAGGACATAAAAAGAGCCCAAAGCACTGTGTTAGGGGTGGGATGGAATTCTCTACGATTCCAAAAGGATCAAGCAAAAAGAGGAGTAACTCTGTTTATCTCTAGTTGAGTAAATCATGTCTCTGAGAAGTGTGTGAATTTGCAGGGGACCTAGTAACAAAGACTGGCCAGCCCATGCCTCTCACTGGTGGGGAGACAGAAGTAGAATCAGGTTCTTGCATTTAACCCATTTTGCAGAGAGGAGTTTTTCCACCCCTGGGGAGACTGAGTGAAGAAAACTGAGCAGGGAAGGTGTCCCTTTTGCTACCAAAGGCGATCACTTCACATGAGATGGATCCACCCATCCCACCATCTCAGGAGCACAAGATCTGCCCTCCCTCCACCACAGGTACGGGCTTCTCACAAGCACTGGAATATGCTAAAGTTACTCACTTTCATCTTCATGACTCATTTCCTCAGGGAAATCTGTCCCTATGATCGGTGTATCCATCCTTCACTGCACTTTGTCATTTTATGTTTATTAGTGTCACACTTTGATTAAAATATTTTCTCCTACCAAATTAGAAACTCCACAGGGACAGGGACTGTGTCTGTTTTGACCCACCATTCAGTTCCTTGCACCTAGAACTTAGGAGGTACCCAATAAATGTCTGTTAAATCAGAGAATGAACAAATACAGTTAGGACTGGATTTTCTGAGGGAGGATATGGGGTCACCAGCTTTAAATAGGGGGCTACCTGTAGGCAGGCAAAGTTCAGAGGGGAGAGATGTCTCAAGTGAAGGCAACATTTGTGAGGCTTCGTGTCAGAGCCTTCCTTTGTTCAGTCAAATTAGTCAGAATTTCAACCTTGAACCGTTTACCTTGCAATATCCTTTGGAGATGGACCTCACTCTTCAGAATGTGGCATGTTTACATAGTCCTGCATTAGTGAGCTATTGAAGGCTAAGCAAGATGACATGAAAGAGAAGGGCCTGGACCTTCCACTTTGCTGAGAGCCTCATCAGAGAAGGGGCTGAAAAAGCACTGTCTCCTTAGGTGGAATAGAAGGCAGGAAAAGCATTGGCTGCCTAGGTGGAATAGAGGCAGAATATCTTTGGGTCTGTGGCAGCTGCATGGATTGGCACAGAAAACCCCAGGAAGACTCAACACCTCCAATGTTCCACATAGGTTAGGAAGGCCCCCCTTCCAGACTGAAGTAAGATAAGACCTCCAATAAAGCCAGGTTATAATTTTAAAACAAATGAGTTCGAGCCCTGGGGGCAGAATAGAGATGACGAAGGCTGCATTGGGTAACAGTGAGCCATGATGTCAGCGGTTACATGCAGGAATGGGCCAGCATGTGAGAGTGAACAAATATCTGAAACAATAACATCAAAGGAGTTGTTGACAAGAAAATCTTAATAAAAGGAAGTGATAACATCAGGAAGCATAAATCCATTTTCTATTACTTCAGCCGTGTGGCTGACAGGGTCTTGGTGCTCTGGCCAGGTATTAGGCCTGAGCCTCTGAGGTGAGAGAGCCAAGTTCAGAACATTGGTCCACCTGAGACCTCCTGGCCCCACATAATATTAATCGGCAAGAGCTCTCCCAGTGACCTCCGTCTCAATGCTAAGACCCAGCTCCACTCAATGGCCAGCAAGCTCCAGTGCTGGAAACCCTATGCCAAACAATTAGCAAGATAGGAACACAACCCCACCCATTAGCAGAGAGGCTGCCTAAAATCATAATAAGGTCACAGGCACCCCAAAACATACCACCAGATGCGGTCCCGCCCACCAGAAAGGCAAGATCCACCCTCACCCACCAGAACAAAGGCACCAGTCCCCTCCACCAGGAAGCCTACACAACCCACGGAACCAACCTTACCCACTGGGGGCAGACACCAAAAACAATAGGAACTACAAACCTGCAGCCTGTGTAAAGGAGACCCCAAACACAGTAAGTTAAGCAAAATGAGAAGACACAGAAATACACAGCAGATGAAGGAGCAAGGTAAAAATCCCACCAGACCAAACAAATGAAGAGGAAATAGGCAGTCTACCTGAAAAAGAATTCAGAGTAATGATAGTAAAGATGATCCAAAATCATGGAAATGGAATGGAGAAAATACAAGAAACGTTTAACAAGGACCTAGAAGAACAAAAGAACAAACAAACAATGATGAACAATACAAGAAATGAAATTAAAAATTCTCTAGAAGGAATCAATAACTGAAGCAGAAGAACGGATAAGTGACCTGAAAAACAAAATAGTGGAAATGACTACCGCAGAGCAGAATAAAGAAAAAAAGAATGAAAAGAATTGAGGACACTCTCAGAGACCTCATGGACAACATTAAACGCACCAACATTTGAATCATAGGGGTACCAGAAGAAGAAGAGAAAAAGAAAGAGATTGAGAAAATATTTGAAGAGATTAAAGTTGAAAACTTGCCCAATATGGGAAAGGAAATAGTCAATCAAGTCCAGGAAGTGCAGAAAATCCATACAGGATAAATCCAAGGAGAAACACGCCAAGACACATATTAATCAAACTATCAAAAATTAAATACAAGAAAAAATATTAAAAGCAGCAAGGGAAAAGCAACAAATAACATACAAGGGAATCCCTATAAGTTTAACAGCTGATCTATCAGCAGAAACTTTGCAACCCAGAAGTGAGTGGCAGGACATATTTAAAGTGATGAAAGGGAAAAACCTACAACCAAGATTACTCTACCCAGCAAGGATCTCATTCAGATTTGATGGAGAAATTAAAACCTTTACAGACAAGCAAAAGCTAAGAGAATTCAGCACCACCAAACCAGCTTTACAACAAATGCTAAAGGAAATTCTCTAAGCAGGAAACACAAGAGGAGGAAAAGACATACAAAACCAAACCCAAAACAATTAAGAAAATGGTAATAGGAACGAACATATCGATAATTACCTTAAATGTAAATGGATTAAATGCACCAACCAAAAGACACAGACTGGCTGAATGGACACAGAAACAAGATCCATATATATACTGTCTACAAGAGACCCACTTCAGAGCTAGGGACACATACAGACTGAAAGTGAAGGGATGGAAAAAGACATTCCATGCAAATGATATCAAAAGAAAGCTGGAGTAGCAATGCTCATATCTGAAAAAATGGGCTTTAAAATAAAGACTATTAAAAGAGACAAATAAAGACAGTACATAATGATCAAGGGATTAATTCAAGAAGAATATATAACAATTGTAAATATTTAAGCACCTGACATAGGAGCACTTCAGCACATAAGGCAAATACTAACAGCCATAAAAGGGGAAATCAACAGTAACACAATAATAATAGGGGACTTTAACACCCCATTTTCTCCAATGGACAGAACATCCAAAATGAACATAAATAAGGAAACACAAGCTTTAAATGTTACATTAAACAAGATGGACTTAATTGATATTTATAGGACATTCCATGCAAAAACAATAGAATACCTTTTCTTCTCAAGTGCTCATGGAAAATTCTCCAGGATAGATCATATCTTGGGTCACAAATCAAGCATTGATAAATTTAAGAAAATTGAAATCATATCAAGTATCTTTCTGACCACACACTATGAGACTAGATATCAATTACAAGAAAAAATCTGTATGAAATACAAACACATGGAGGCTAAACAATACACTACTACATGACCAAGCGATCACTGAAGTAATGAAAGAGGAAATCAAAAAATACCTAGAAACAAATGACAGTGAAAACACGATGACCCAAAACATATGGGATGCAGCCAAAGCAGTTCTAATAGGGAAGTTTATAGCAATACTATCTTACCTCAAAAAACAAGAAACATCTCAATAAATAACCTAACCCTACACCTAAAGCAATTAGAGAAAGAAAAACAAAAAAACACCCCCCAAGTTTAGCAGAAGGAAGGAAATCATAAAGATCAGATCAGAAATAAATGAAAAAGAAACAAAAGAAATGATAACAAAGATCAATAAAATTAAAAGGTGGTTCTTTGAGAAGATAAAGAAAATTGATAAACCATTAGCCAAACTCATCAAGAAAAACAGGGAGAAGACTCAATCAACAGAATTAGAAATGAAAAAGAAGTAACAACTAACACTGCAGAAATACAAAGGATCATGAGAGATTACAACAAGCAACTATATGCCAAAAAAATCGACAACCCGGATGAAATGGACAAATTCTTGGAAAAGCACAACCTTCTGAGACTGAACCAGGAAGAAATAGACAACATAAACAGAACAATCACAAGCACTAAAATTGAAATTGTGAATAAAAATCTTCCAACAAACAAAATCCCATAACCAGACGGCTTCACAGGCAAATTCTACCAAACATTTAGAGAAGAGAGAACAGCTATCCTTCTCAAACACTTCCAAAATATAGCAGAGGGAGGAACGCTCCAAAACTCATTCTATGAGACCACCATCACCCTGATACCGAAAGCAGACAAAGATGTTACAAGAAAAGAAAACTACAAGCCAATATCACTGATGAACATAGATGCAAAAATCCGCAACCAAATACTAGCAAACAGAATCCAGCAGCACGTTAAAGGGATCATACACCATGATCAAGTGAGGTTTATCCTGGGAATGTGAGAATTCTTCAATATACACAAATCAATCAATGTGCTACACCATATTAACAAATTGAAGGATAAAAACCATATGGTAATCTCAATAGATGCATAAAAAGCTTTCAACAAAATGCAACACCCATTTATGAAAAAACTCTCCAGAAAGTAGGCATAGAGGGAACTTACCTTAACATCATGAAGACCATATATGACAAACCCACAGCCAACATCGTTCACCATGGTGAAAAACTGAAACCATTTCCACTAAGGTCACGAACAAGTGGCCCACTCTCACCACTATTATTCAACATAGTTTTGGAAGTTTTAGCCACAGCAATCAGAGTTGAAAAAGAAATAAAAGGACTTCAAATCAGAAAAGAAGAAGTAAAACTGTCATTGTTTGCAGATGACATGATACTATACACAGAAAATCCTAAAAATGCTACCCGAAAACTACTAGAGTAAATCAATGAATTTGGTAAAGTAGCAGGATACAAAATTAATGCACCGAAATCTCTTGCATTCCTATACACTAATGATGAAAAATCTGAAAGAGAAATTACGAAAACACTCCCACTGACCATTGCAACAAAAATTATAAAATACCTGGGAATAAACCTACCTAAGGAGACAAAAGACCTGTATGAAGAAAACTATAAGACACTGATGGAAGAAATTAAAGATGATACAAACAGATGGAGAGATTTACCCATATTCTTGAATTGGAAGAATCAACATTGTGAAAATGACCAAAGCAATCTACGGATTCAATGCAATCCCTATCAGACTACCAATAGCATTTTTCACAGAACTAGAACAAAAAATTTCACAATTTGTATGGAAACACAAAAGACCCCGAATACCCAAAGCAATCTTGAGAAAGAAAAATGGAGCTGGAGAAATCAGGCTCCTGGACTTCAGAATATACTACAAAGCTACAGTAATCAAGACAGTACGGTACTGGCACAAAAACAGAAATATAGATCAATGGAAGAGGATAGACAGCCTAGAGATAAACCCACGCACATATGGTCACCTTATCTTTGATAAAGGAGGCAAGAATATACAATGGTGAAAAGACAGTGTTTTCAATAAGCAGTGCTGGGAAAACTGGACAGCTACTTTTAAAAGAATGAAATCAGTACACTCCCTAACACCATCTACAAACGTAAACTCAAAATGGATTAACGACCTAAATGTAAGGCCAGACACTATCAAAGTCTTAGAGGAAAACATAGGCAGAACATTTTGTGACATAAATCACAGCAAGATCCTTTTTGACCCACCTCCTAGAGAAATGGAAATAAAAACAAAGATAAACACATGGGACCTAATGAAACTTCAAAGCTTCTGCACAGCAAAGGAAACCATAAACAAGACCAAAAGACAACCCTCAGAATGCGAGAAAATATTTGCAAATGAAGTAACTGACAAAGGATTAATCTCCAAAATTTACAAGCAGCTCATGCAGCTCAAAATCAAAAAAAAACAAACAACCCAATCCAAAAATGGGCAGAAGACCTAAATAGATATTTCTCCAAAGAAGATATACAGATTGCCAACAAACACATGTAAGGATGCTCAACATCACTAATCATTAGAGAAATGCAAATCAAAACTACAATGAGGTATCACCTCACACCGGTCAGAATGGCCATCATCAAAAAATCTACAAATAACAAATGCTGGAGAGGGTGTGGAGAAAAGGGAACCCTCTTGCACTGTTGGTGGGAATGTAAATTGATACAGCCACTGTGGAGAACAGTATGGAGATTCCTTAAAAAACTAAAAATAGAACTAGCATATGACCCAGCAATCCCACTACTCGGCATATACCCCGAGAAAAACATAATTCAAAAAGAATCATGTACCACAGTGTTCATTGCACCACTATTTACAATAGCCAGGACATGGAAGAAACCTGAGTGTCCATCGACAGATGAATGGATAAAGAAGATGTGGCACATATATACAATGGAATATTACTCAGTCATAAAAAGAAATGAAATTAAGTTATTTGTAGTGAGGTGGATGGACCTAGAGTCTCTGATACAGAGTGAAGTAAGTGAGAATGAGAAAAACAAATACTGTATGCTAACACATATATATGGAATCTAGAAAAAAATGGTTATGAAGAATCTAGGGACAGGACAGGAATAAAGATGCAGACATTGAGAATGGACTTGAGGACACAGGGAGGGGGAAGGGTAAGCTGGGACGAAGTGAGAGAGTGGCATGGACATATATACACTACCAAATGTCAAATAGATAGCTAGTGGGAAACAGTCGCATAGCACAGAGAGATCAGCTCGGTGCTTTGTGACCACCTAGAGGGGTGGGATATGGAGGGTGGGAGGGAGACGCAAGAAGGCGGGGATATGGGGATATATGTATATGTATAGCTGATTCACTTTGTTATATAGCAGCAACTAATCCAACAATGTAGAGCAATTATACTCCAATAAAGATGTTAAAAATAAATAAATAAATAAAAATGTAAAACCAACGAGTTCCAAAGCCATCTTCACAGTGGTATTTTAATCTGAAATGGTTTTTTTGATAACATTCCATCCTTATCTTTAAGAAAATTATTACTCAGCTTTTGAACTCCTGAAAACAGAGAAGCATCAATTGATTGACCCATCCATCTGTTTATTTATTTATTCAGCAAATATGTTTTGGTATCACATCTACGGAACTTACAGTCTCAAGAGGAAACATGCAAACAAACTATTATACAATGAGAAAGAATGAGACCTACTGCAGCATTGGAACAGGGCAATGGAGACATAAGCACACAATTCCGACCTCTTTCACACCATCTAGCTCTTAAATTTGAAGACTAGAAGTTAAATGTCTTCATGGTTTCAAAGTTAAAGTGCAAGTTTTGTTTAATTTTATATTTAGTCTTGTGAAAATTAAGTAATAGGTTAATAATTTCCTGTTCTCCATCTCCTCAGAAGGCAAATTTTAGGAAACTGGGGTTTTGTTGTGGAAACAAGGGAATGAAAGTAAATCCCCGGAAGCTGTGCAATTGTAGAATGTTACGATCGCGCAGGTCACAAGGATCAAATAATTTGCCCTCTTGTACTAAGAATGAGGAAACAGGCCCAGAAGAATAGAATAAAGTTTTAGGGTAATTATAAGAATTTTTCAGTAACAGGTGATACAACTACAATCAGTATTTTCCATTTGAAAAATGATGGTTTAACTGCATTAAGAAATTTACTTAAATTTTAAAACAACTCTAAAATAGGTACAACTATTGTCCCCAAATTACAGATAAGGAAACTGCAGCATAGACAGGTTAACAATTTACCTAATTATTATATAACTAATAACTAGTTTTCAGCTAGTAAATATCAGAGTTGGAATTCAAACCCAGAGAGTCTGGTTCCAGAAATCAGAAACCAAGTGTTTAACTTTACATGTTCTATCTCTTATTTATTTGGAAAACATATATATATATATATAATGTTTATTTTAAATGTGGTCATTCTCAAACATGTCTAGTTTTTGGTGATAAGGTGTTTCATTTTATTTTTCCAAATAAAGGAAATATGAAGTTAAGTTTGACATGAATGAGTTTCTAGCTCTCAGAGGAATGTCACAAAGGGGAAAATTTGCTTTTAGAGTAATTTGATATTTTCTGAAAGCTGCCAGGCTATTGCGTTACCTGCCAATGTCAAATCAACGTCAGTCTCTGTTCAAACACCAGTTGTGCAAACCATGTCAGCGTAGCTGGTAGCCTGGCAGACTCAATCAGTGATTGTCTCTCTGGGCACCAAAATTATAATTGGCCTCCTAATTATGGTACCTCTTAATTTCAGAGAAAAAATAGAGAGAAGATGGAAAACATCATTAGGGATAACTCACAAATAGCTTTATTTAACAACTAGCTCAGCACAGATAGTGTTTGTTACAATATGTAAGTCATAGGGGTATTCCTCATTTGTTCATTCACTCATTCAATAAATAACTATGGAGTTATGCTATGGTAAATACCAGGAGCACTGATGAGAATGACACAGAGACTGGCTGCTCAGGAGTTTGAAGTCTAGTGGGGGCCAGACTAGTGTGTTATGATGTGCTTGTCCCCAAATGAGGACAAGTCTAATGATGGGGCAGAATGGAGAGAGCTTTGGGATCATGTACAGCTGAGTCCTAATTCTGATTCTGCCTTCAGCAAGCCACTCAACTCATTCACTCTCTGTTTTCTCATCTGAAAAGTGAAGGTAAAAACACTGACCTCACAGGATAGTTGTAAATACTAAATTCCATGTCCAAAACATGCTAGTTCTTTTTTTCCACCCCTCTTCAAACTTCCCCACCACTCCATGTTCCCAGTTTACCAAGAAAAAAGAAAAAATAGCTGCATGAGTTGGACAGAGTTTCATTTACTTGAGGTGACATGTGAGCTGGGGCTTGAAAGGCTAGTAAAAAGTGAAATTGACAGGCAGAGCTGGTAGCAAGGGCTTCCAGGAAGAGTGGACAGTGTGTTCAAAAGCTCTAAGGCGGGCTTCCCTGGTGGCACAGTCGTTGAGAGTCCTCCTGCCGATACAGGGGACACGGGTCCGTGCCCCGGTCCGGGAAGATCCCACATGCCACGGAGCGGCTGGGCCCGTGAGCCACGGCCGCTGAGCCTGCGCGTCCGGAGCCTGTGCTCCGCAACGGGAGAGGCCACAACAGTGAGAGGCCCGCGTACC
>NW_006790574.1:1039517-1050187 GCF_000442215.2 Lipotes vexillifer
AAAAAAAAAAAAAAAAAAAAAAAAGCTCTAAGGCATGGAAAACTTCAGCATCGGGAGCTGAGAGGCAGTGAGTGATTTAGAATATGGGTTGTACTGAGGGATGTAATTGACTGTCAGTGAGATGCTGAGAGCATCAAGCTGGAAAAGGAAGGTGGATCTGACTGGCCAGCTCTCTGTAAGCAGTGCTGTTTCCAGAACAGAGAGACAAAAGCTGACCTCCCTGGGGCTGTTATTGAATATTGACCACAGGATGCCCACTCTCCTCTCTGAGCTATTTCCTAATGGGACATGGGTTCTACTCCCCTTTTCACCTCCTGGATGGGACTTCAGAGTCTAGAACCTGACATCCCAATCTTGGACTCTAGAGTTGGATCTTCTAAGATCCTAGCTCTAGTTTGATATTCTTTTTTGTTTTGAGATCCAGTATCTAGTTGTTTCATCATGTGTGAAACTGAGACAGTGAGTGATCAAGTGTCTTTTTGCTAGTGCCAGTAAGAGATAGTAGTCCATTTAGAGAATATAATACTAAAGAAACTCAACCATAAGCATAATTCATGGTATGACTTGGTTTCTCACATAAATCAAATTCAAATTCATAGAAAAGAAAGCTGTGATACTGACATTAGAAGTTTGCAGAGGCTCTTGTAATTATAATAAAAAGATAATTACTTTTATAGTATTATAATTATTTTAAAAATCATTATTTTACAGCTAAGCATGCCATTCACAGCTGGTGACCTTGTAGGAAGAAAAACAGTAATCGGTTGCAGCAAGGAAAATGCTTAGAAAAAAGGGAGGTGAGCTGTGGAAGGTCTAACGTTGAATTTGAAGCCAGAAAACCTGGTTCATGCTCCAGTCTGTCATTTATTGGCTCTGTGTCTTTGGAGAAGTCACTTAACATCTCTGAATCTCATTTTCCTCTCCCATGAAATGGAGAAAATAATAGCTACATGGTGGGTTTATTTTAGTACCAAAGTGGCATAATATATGTTAAGGTGTTTTGTAACCTCAAGTCATTTTACTAATTTCAATAATTATTCATTGAAAAAATAATCCATGTTAAAAATCTACTATCAAAGAAAGAATTTAAACAGAAGTGTCTTAAAGTCACTGCAACAAACTTCACAATAAATCAAGGAACTTCATACGTATGATGGCAGGATAATAATTGTGTTTTATTTCCTTCCTAAGACATTTATTTATACTAAAATTTAGTAATGACTGTTCTCTGGATGATTAAACCTTAGAAATGTTTCTCCAAAAAGGGTTCATGGTGATAGAGAGGTACTATATGCTCCATCCACCTTCAAGAGACTGATTCAAACCCCAGAGGAATCCCACAATGATTTTTAGCACAATGTTTTCCAAATTTATAGCAGCATGGAACTCTGTTTTCAAGTATTACCTTTAGTTCAAAGGAATATATTTTGGTAATATTTTTAATAGAGATTTAAAGCCGAAGCATCCAGAACAAAACCAATAATCATTCCTAGGACCAGTGTGTTAATATAATTTTAGAGTGGAAAGCTTCAATCAATTCAGCTTTGCCAAAATGGTAGAAATTCTAACTCTTCTGTCACCCTTTTTTCTCAGTTGCAAACATTTTATTTTCCTCCAGCACTATTTGAGTTTGTAGTACTGTCTGAAAATAAGTAAGGAAAACAATGTATTAAGGAATGTTCTACATTTTTCTCACTGAGAAACTGAGTCACTTAGAACTTAAGCGCATTGGCGAAGGCCACACGGTAGGTGGTAGCTCTGAAATCAGGACTCAAGTTGTCTGCTCCAGAGCCAGCAAATGTTTGGATGGTAAATCAAAATGTGTTTGACAGTGAGGTTTTGCAGGGATATTCATGCTGCTGGTTAGGGTTGCTTCACATTCTTTCAAACACAAGTTTTTTTTGTTTTTTTGTTTTTGTTTTTGTTTTTGTTTTTTGCGGTACGCGGGCTTCTCACTGTTGTGGCTTCTCCCGCTGCGGAGCACAGGCTCTGGACGCGCAGGCTCAGCGGCCATGGCTCACGGGCCCAGGTGCTTCGCGGCATATGGGATCTTCCCAGACCGGGGCACGAACCTGTGTCCCCTGCATCGGCAGGCGGACTCTCAACCACTGCGCCACCAGGGAAGCCCCAAACACAAGTTTTAAAGAAACCCTTGAGGATTGTTGGGTAGATCCAGCATAGTCATCAAAGGCTCAAGTTTTTGATTGTATCACGGAAGACAATAAATGGCTTGCCAGTTATCTCATACCACCTGGACATTGCTTGGAGCTCTCCTAAAACTCTAAGGATATACAATAGCTACGAAAGATGACAAATTTGAATTTTGCTCAGCACTTTGTTGCTTTATAGACGAATGCGACTCATTTTATTTCAATCCACACATGATTAAAATAAGTAGCACATATGTAGATGAACAACCTATAGTTCTCTAGTAAATTAGGCAATGAACCACTGCTTCTGAGCTTTTCTGTACTAGCTAAGATATGGACACCAAGAACTGACTAAATAAATAAGCAATTCATTAAAAAGTTAAGTAGCTGCACAGTGAACTAGTATCTATTTTATGATTGCATTGATCCCATCTTTATTTGTATTTTCTCTGGAATGCTTTCTGTTTTAGAATCTTGGATTTTGCTTTTGCTAAATCTCAAGTTAAGTTTAAGAGAGAAATATATATCTATCGTGATCTCCCATTAATCCCCTCCCAATCACACCAATTTTGACAATTCAGTAGTTTTATAAAAGATGCTATATTTATTAAATAAGAATCAATGAAAAAGTGTGATAAAGATAATCTAGTTTCAACAAGTTTGAAGGGACCTCTAAATTATTCTGATGTATTCTAATTTCATAAAATGGAAACCTCTTATGACAAACTAAAGAGGTTTACCATATTTGGTTAGGCAGGGGATAATCAGCTTTCATAAAAAAATATTTCTTCTATACTCTGTTTAAATAATTAGTGCATTTGTTTTTAGGTTTCAAAATGATAACTCCAGTGAAGGTATTCATCATATCATCCTTCCATTGGCTTTGCATTGTTGGATGATTTTAGTACCATTTGACATGTGTGCATGTGTGTTAATGGAGTTTTTAATATTCCTGACTAATATACAACTGCATTATCCAGATGGATTTTTGTTCTTGTTGTTCTTGTCCTGTTTCTTAAGTGCTAAGGTGCTGCTGATGTATTAATGGGAACTGTAAAATGAGATGGTTCTAGATACTCATGGTCTGAACAATGAGCCTTACCATTCTGAATAAAGATAAATTGCATATGTGAGAATTTGTGCTGCCTGATGAGTTTGTTAAACTGTGGGGATCGAGTCTCCATATGAGAATTTTTTTCCCTTAAAGAATGACAAATGAGTCGTAAATAAACGGGATGGTGAACATACATGTTACATGGGCTTTTTGGAAACAAAAATTTTGGTTAATATCAGAAAATGGTGGGGGGTTTTTTAGCATCTTTATTGGAGTATAATTGCTTTACAATAGTGTGTTAGTTTCTGCTTTATAACAATGTGAGTCAGTTATACGTATACATATGTCCCCATATCTCCTCCCTCTTGCATCTCCCTCCCACCTTCACTATCCCACCCCTGTAGGTGGTCACAAAGCATGGAGCTGATCTCCCTGTGCTATGCGGCTGTTTCCCACTAGCTATCTATTTGACATTTGGTAGTATATATTAGTCCATGCCACTCTCTCACTTTGTCCCACCTTACCCTTCCCCCTCCCTGTGTCCTCAAGTCCATTCTCTACATCTGCGTCATTATTCCTGTCCTGCCCGTAGGTTCTTCATAACCATTTTTTTTTTTTAGATTCCATATATATACGTTAGCGTACGGTATTTGTTTTTCTCTTTCTGACTTACTTCACTCTGTGTGACAGACTCTAGGTCCATCCACCTCACTACAAATAACTCAATTTCATTTATTTTTATGGCTGAGTAATATTCCATTGTATATATGTTCCACATCTTCTTTATCCATTCATCTGTCAACGGACGGCATTTAACGTTGCTTCCATGTCCTGCCTATTGTAAATAGAGCTGCAGTGAACATTGTGGTACATGACTCTTTTTGAATTATGGTTTTCTCAGGGTATATGCCCAGTAGTGGGATTGCTGGGTCATATGGTAGCTCTATTTGTAGTTTTTTAAGGACCCTTCATACTGTTCTCCATAGTGGCTGTATCAATTTACATTCCCACCAACAGTGCAAGAGTGTTCCCTTTTCTCCACACCCTCTCCAGCATTTATTGTTTGTAGATTTTTTGATGATGGCCATTCTGACAAGTGAGAGATGATATCTCATTGTAGTTTTGCATTTCTCTAATGATTAATGATGTTGAGCATTCTTTCATGTATTTGTTGGCAATCTGTATATATTCTTTCGAGAAATGTCTATTTAGGTCTTCTGCCCATTTTTGCATTGGGATGTTTGTTTTTTTGATATTGAGCTGCTTGTAAATTTTAAAAATATAAACAGTTTTCCTTAAAATGGTGAGTGGTGCCTTAATAAGCAGAACTGAAGTTATAGTGCTATTTATTATATCCTAATTCTTTCTTCACATATACTGAGGATTATGCTTACAGTGAAATCCCAGGAAGAAAATGACCACAAAAGACCCCTAGCCATGGTTAAGTGCTAGCAAGCTATCCTCTGCTCTGCTCTTGCATTAAGTGATTTTTACTGTGAATGACAGGTTTTTCTATTGTACCCTTTCCCCAAATGTTTTTTCCTTTATGTCAAGTTCGGGTTTGACATCCCCAAACCTGGAGGAAGCTTAGAGCCACCTATTGAAAGAAAGACTCTTTTACAGACTTCAAAATGAGCGCTGACAGGTATTTCTGTGTGTAGAACAGAGCCAATAAATGCAACCTTGACAAATGAAGAAACTTAATCGTTAAAAAAAAAAAAAAGCCCACAGAAAAGCTCAACTCACACCAAGATCTTCTCTGTTATCATGAACCCAAGAAAACTGGAGCAGGGGCTGGCAGGTCCCAGGCTTCACTCTTGAGGGACAGCTGGACAACTCAGCCCCACCTGGGAGGATGCTTTTGTTGACATCTCAGGTTGCCGCCTGATGATTGGTGGCTGGGCTGGAAGGGAGGGTCCACAGGAAACGCGACACTGGGGATGCTGCCCCCTATCACATGATGGAAATTTCCACTCTTTAGAAAGGCGAAAAGAAAAGAAAGAAGGGTCTCTCAATCCACCCTTTTCGCCTGGATTCCAATCGGGAGAGGGAAGAAAAAGTAGGGTGAGTGAAGCTGTTTATATTTTCTGTTAGACTTAAAAGACTTGTCAGTGTGCAAACTTGTGGCTGGATCCCAGCCGGAATGCGTGTGTGTGTGTGTGTGTGTGTGTGTGTGTGTGTGCGCGCGCGCCTGTGCGCATGGGGACACGCACACGTGTGCAGCTTGGTCTCTCACCCGTCTGGGGTTTGGTCCGGCGCTGTGGCTCCTCATATCTTGTTGATGGCCCCAAATCCTTATCATTTAACAAAGGATCCCCTTTGGGTGCGTTACTGCAGGTTAATGACCGGATTGACTAGAAATTGAGTAAGCCGGGGCAAGCAGAGGGAAAGGATAGAGGCTGGGAGAGATCCTGTGAATCCCTTTTCCAGGACAGGTGACTGCCAAGGCTGCCTGGTCCTGGGGGGCGGACGAGGGGTGCCTTGCGCTGAGGCGCCCACGCCCCCGGGCCCGGGATTCCCTGGGCGCTTGAATCTCAAGATGCTTGTACTGAGACCGCCATCCACCACCGTGGCCCGGCCTGCCTGGCCAGGGGCCCCGAGACCCCGCTGCAGGAGCTGGCTCTGCGTCAGCTCGGGATCACGCTGGCAAGGTGTTACCCGAGTCGCGGGACCCGTGCCCGCGTCCTCAGGGCGGGGACATTGGGTGCAGAACCTAAAATAGACCCATCGTCGCTGACAGCTGGGCCGCCCAGGAGGCCAGCACGGTTCCCTGGGTCGGGGGTTCCGGCCCGGGGATCCAGCCCGGGAGGCTCCTTCAGGGGAGGAGGAAGGCGAGAGCAGCGCTGGGTCTGGGGGCCTTGGCTGCGGGCAGTGAACGGGTTCCAAGACTGAGCCCGAGGTTCCGCGGGAGGCATCGCGCGCCGTCGGACTGAGAAGCCTGGGGGGGCGCTAGGAAGAAGGAAGAGGCGCCGCAGAAAGCGTGGGCAGGAAAGACGAGTGGAGCGGAGGGAACGCAGAGAGGGCGTCGGGGAGCAGAGGAGGAAAGAACCATAAGCGTCCAGACCCTGAGAGGGGTAGGAGTCGGAGCGAAAATGGAGAAAAGAGGAGAGAATGAATGAAAGGAAGGGAGGACGGAGACGGGAGCGGGGACGCAGGGAGCCCCCTGGGAGGGTGAGCTGGGTGCACCTCCGAGTCCGGGAGAGGAGAGAGGTGGGCGCGGTGCAGGTAGGGGCTCTTCGCACAGGTGGGCGCGCGTCCTGGTGGGCGCGGGTTGGCGGTGGAGGCGCGGAGTGCGGGACCCGCGCGCCCCCCAGCTCCCCTGAGTGATCCAGCAGGGAGAGGTGGAGAGTGTCCCCTTTCATGTGCCCCGGGACCGGCCCAGAAGGTGCGCACCGGGCGGTTGACTTGGCTAGAGGAACGGGGTGAACTAAGCCGGGGAACCAGAGCCAGGGAGACTGGGTCCCTGGTGTGCAGGGCATGTACGGGGGAGTGAGGGGGCAAGATTTGGGGGCCTTGAGATACTTGGCGATGACCTGGAGATCCCCACCTGCAGTCCTCCGCAGAGCCTTTAAATACCTGGGTCTGGTTTCACCGGAGGAGGACGGGTTGGCTCTTGATGTGTATCTCTCAGTGCAAAAGGTGTATCTCTACCTGTCTAAGAGGGATCTGAGACCCCGAGAAGAGAAGAGAAGAGAGAAGGGGTAGCCTCTGCCCTGGAGGTGTACGCAGACCTGGCCAGGCACTTACCTCAGCGGCCTCCTGGTCAGGTGCCCCATCCCCCAAGCTGCTGGATCTGCTTGCTTTGTTATCCGCTGAGTAGTGGTGCACCTTGTCATCCTTAAGGAAAGGAGGAAGTGGCCAGCCTTTCACCAGGAATGGTCTGTTTCCCAATTTCCTAGCTTCCTGTATTCATCTTTACCTGCTTCCCGGCAGTGCAGACGTAATCATTATGACTAAATTGTCTTATGTTGTAAAGAGAGCATCCTTCATCCAGATCACAATTTCCAAGGCCTGGTAGCTTGGGTTTGTTTTAACTTTGGTTATAACTTTTTGTAGACCTTAACTTTTGGGGGGAGGAGGTTTAAATTAGCCCATGGGTATTTTTTTTTTTTTGGCCCCACTGCAAACAAGTCTCTAAGGATTGGGTGAGATTGGTGGACTCTCTCATATGGAACACAAGAAATCTCGTGTGTGGGTGTGTGTGTGTGTGTGTGTGTGTGTGTGTGGTATAGTCTCTGAGATTCTAACAAATGAATCTACAGAAAATCTGTGTTCTGGGTAAAAAGTTGTAAGAACAGAGACACTGAAGAGAATATCTGATCTCCCCAAATTACAGATTACCATATGTGTTCAGAGACAGAAAGCTTCTATCGGTCTGATTTTATCACAAAACTTCAAAAAGCAGGAAGACTGGGTTAAGGGATAAAAACCTTTCAAGCCTGCGGCAGGGATAGGAGGCAAGCTCTTCTGCCAGAGTATGCAGTACTAGTGCTCCAAGGAAGCTAGTCTCTACTAGATTCATGCTAATAATGGCTCACACATAGATATCAATTATTATATTCCTTATATGTTGCTAAGTGCTTCTTTTATGTTAACATTTGACCCTCATAACATCCTTATGAGATAGATTCTATTATTCTACCCATTCTATAGATCAAGAAATGGAGATACACAGTGTGGGGAACATAGAACATCTTTGGAAGTTCTATTTGGACATTATTCTTAAGTGTAAAGAAATATTTTCTTTCACTTTGCACTTTATCATGGTCAGAACTGGACAGGTGACATCTAGGGACCCAAAACTGACTTCTTAGTCTATTAGAGACTAATCCTATCCTAAGAAAGCCAAAAGCATGACCATGTACCTTAAAAATTAATCTTTGCCAGCCCCAGGATTGGATTATTTTACAAGTGACATTTGAGAAATGCATAATATAACTATGGTTACCTTGTGAACTTTTGAGCTAAATGTCTTTCTTCTTTTATGTCATCGTCTTTGTTCATTTCTGCAGTGTTTTTTAGGCATATATTCCTTTTTTCCCCCTTATCCTTTGTACTGACTTAATAATATTTTCTATTTTTTGTTTTCTTTTTTATTATTTTTTAATTTAATTTAATTTTTATTTTATATTGGAGTATAGTTGATTTCCAACGTTGTGTTACTTTCAGGTATTCAGCAAAGTGATTCAGATATATATATATATATATATATATATATATATATATATATATATATATACATATATATATGTATATATATATGTATATATACATATTCAATATATCCATTCTTTTTCAGATTCTTTTCCTCTGTTTTTAAAAAACTTAAACCCCTCTTTTTAAAAAAATTTTTACAAATCCAAAGCAATCATTTCTATAAAAATCAAAGGTTTCATGGAGTTTAATGACTATTTACATATTTTAATATGTATATAAATAATATGACAATTCTGAAAAATGTGCTTCCGTGTATCACATGAAACCATCTCACATGCTACTGCTACCCTGATGACATCTTGCAGGAAGGTGAGGAATGGAAGAAGGGGAGAGACAAAAGACAGGAAAGGAAGACTCCTCCAAGCCAGACTTTGAACCAAGCCCCTTCCATGTGTAAATCACATTTAATCTTCACATGATACTCCATGGTCTAGGTGTTTGGTATCTCCATTTTACAGAGGAGGAAATTGAAGCTCAGAGAAATTAAGGGAAGAGCCAAGGGTCACAGAGCTAGTAAGTGACAGGGCTGGCCTCAGAACTATGGTCCCTCCTGTGCCAAAGTTCCTGCTTCCAATAAAGACAGCAATAAGGTAGAGACTACTTGGAGAGCAAAAGCTTAAAGCAACAAGAAGCTCAGAGAGGTGGTACACAACAGAGCAGCCTGTGAGAGGTGGGGGAATGCAAAAACCAAATCACTTTCATGTGCCTGCTAATTTTCTGGTCTTCCTTCCACTCTGTTTGTAATGACTTAATTCTATTCATTCATTCCACAAACAACCATTGAGTATCATTATCCCCCAGGAAGTATATTAGGGAGTTTCTTTTATCCTTGTCTCCCTAACACCTAGCACGGCCCCGGGCAAATACTAGGTGCTCAAGAAATGTTTGTTGAATAAAGGACTTAGTCTAGTGGGGGAAAGAATAAATAAGCAAACAGTTGTGTTAACAGCATGTGAAGGGCCAGGGAAAAAAGTCAGATTTGAGCACTCTGCCACCAAACCTGGCTTAGGAAAGGGGTCAGAGAACATTTCTAGACCGAATGATGCCTGAGCTGGGTTTTGAAGCAGAAGTGAAAGTCAGCCAGGCAAAGAAGTGAAGGAAATAGGGGAGGATTCTCAACAGAAAGACTGGCTTAAACAGAGAAAGAAAGAATGAGCCATTGGGGAATTTAAGAGAGTTCAGTGGAGATTGCTGGGGGGAGGCAAGGGGGGTGCGGGGGAGGTGTGGTCCGGAGGTCCTTGCATGGTTTCTCTGCAAATGTCCCATAGCTCTGCCCACCCCCCTTGAATGTCGGAAGTGAACTGTGCTAACAGGGAACAAAATAACTGAATACAGGAGTCAGCAATACATTTTATTATTTTATCATTTTATTATGGCCCTATAATAGAGAACTATAGTTTTAAAACCTAAGCTCAAATGCAAAGTTAGTGTTTTAAAACCTAATGTTAGTGTTTTAAAGCTCAAATGCAAAGACCGGACTTTGTTGTCCTCTGTGTGGGAAAACCAAATTATTTTTCTTATATTCAAGGGGATGTTTTATTTTAGCATAGGTACAATCTATGCAATCATGAAAATGACTTCCAAACAGATGCTTTTCTATGTTTTTCTTAGGAGGTAGCTTGGGTGGGTGGGGGGATTTCTCTCCTTATTTTAGTTTTTAATGGTTTTATTTTTTATTTTAGTGTGCTAGAGAAGAATCAGGAAGTAAAAATGTATTTTTAAAAAATGAGGTGAGAAGACAGTAATGAATTTCACCCTCTTATCCGCAAAGTAGACGTTTATGCTAGTTAAGATTCTGGCTTTTGATAACAGACTTTGAAAAACTTAACTCCCAATGTCTCTTCTTTCTTTAGGGATCTTTTATGCCAATTTTTCATTGCAGGCTCAGAGGTCTGCATGCCACGTCACCATTTCCACATTTGTAAAGTAGTCTCACTCATACTGTCATTAGTAAGGGAATTCAAAGAGTAAATGAAACCTATAAATAATCCAAAACCTAACTTCAGTTAACAGATTAAAACCTCCACTTTTTAGCATTGGGCAAGTTCCTTAATCTTTCTAACCTTCAATCTCTTCATCTATAAAATCAGGATCATAATAGTATTGGCCTCATGAGATTGTTATGAGGATTAAATGTGTTAACACATGTAAAATTCTTAGACTAATGCCTAGTATATAATAAACGTTCAACATGTGAAAGCTCTTATTTTTTTTTTTTTTTTTTTTTTTTTGCTTTTTTTTGGGCCCTT
>NW_006790574.1:1053821-1119951 GCF_000442215.2 Lipotes vexillifer
AAAAAAAAAAAAAAAATCTAGCACCTGTTAAAATTTCCACACACATATAATAATGTATTCTGTGATTTTACCTTTAGTTCAGACAACTCAGATTTCTTGAAACTAACAAAAACAAAACCTCTGCAGTAGGAAATTCCCTGCCACATAGCTGATAACTCAGGGACAGACTCATGGCTGGAAATGCCAGCAAATGGCCCTTCAGTTTGATAGGGGTCACCAAGAGTCAAAACAGCATCTTTAGCCCCAGGGCAACTATCAAGGGTCCAGAGACAATCAGTGTTACCCTACTCTGGCCTTTTGTCCCACCTGCCGATGGGAGGAGCATCTCCTAGAGATGACTTAAGCCAGATTTTAAAAGAGGATGTTATCCTTCACCCGAATGTCCACAAGCATGGGGAAACTGGACACTAGTGGCTGTAACTGGCTAAGGGAAATGAATCACTTCTGAATAGTAATGGAGAAGAGATAGGCTTGGCCCCTCTGTCAGCCAGCTCCTATTAGAGAGCTCTCTACCCTGCAACACCACCGTACCCCCAAGCAGAGGAGAAAACAAAATATCCACTACTATCTGAAAGTGCACATACTCCTTTAAGTTTTTAGAATTTCACATTTTGGAATTTCTGAGACATAACAATTCACAAAATAACACAAACTATCAGTCTGGAACACTGACTAGACCCAAGTTTAACTGAAGGCATTGCCTTAAGTCTCCATGTTAATGATTTCTGTTGCCAGAAAAATATTCCTTATCTGAAACACTGCCCAAGGATGGAGAGTAGATACGGGATGCTGGTTCCAAAGCCTAAAACACAGAGAGGATCGTCATAGGTAAAATAATTTACAACTCCTTTGACAGGCAAATCTACTTTTCTGAATCTTTCAAAATGGAATATAATCATGCTGTCTTTGTGATTTATTTTATTTTGTGTAAATGTTAGATGCCCTGTGTTGATTTACAGGCTGTTCTTCTGGGTCCTATCTCCTGTGCTTGGACCACATGGTCCCACAGCATGTGGTGGGGCAGATAACTCAGCCCTGTAATCTTGAAGGAGCCAACGCTTTACTGTAAATGGGGAGACTAAACAAAAGGCCCATTGAGTTTTGTTTACCTCTCTTATGCTATTTACTTATATGACTAATGATGACAGTCATTGGCATAGGGGAGCAGTGACATAAAATATAAGCACATACATAGACTATGGGTCTCAACATTGCAGGAGTTGTTTTTTAAGGTGTGATGGGAAGGTGTGTTTGTTTTCTGAACTTTTTCTATAAAGAGAAGAAATAGAGCTTTTCTGAAAGATAAATAAAATAGAAATACCTCATGTATTGTATCAATGTAGACAGAAATCAAGCATTAGCTGTACAATCACTTTCGAACAATTTTGTAACACTATAGCAGTATTCATACTTTGAAGAATGAAACCAAATCCAATGCCTTACATTACATTTTATACCAGAATTCCAGAAAGTTCAAACTCCTTAACCTGGCGGTCAAGGTCAACCTCAGCCAGACTGTACACAAACATTCCGTTTGAGCTAAAGTAGGCTCTAGTTGTTTTGATATTTCTGGGCCCAAACTTCTGATCCCATTTCTCCTGCCTGGAACCCCCCTCCTCTCTCAGAAGCCTCACCATTTTTCCTCCATGACACCTGCTCTATTCGCCCCAACTCTCATGCTGAACCCTCCAGTTCAGTTCCACGACTTAAAGATGGGGATCCTATTAGGAATAGTGTCCAACACAGAGTAGGTACTCGAAGGCCATGGAACTGGGCTCTAGACTTGGGGTTGTGAGTCCTGCTCAGCCAGTCCTTCACCAGCTTTGGTCTTTGGATAAATTACTCAATCTTTTTGAGCATAAGTTGCCTCACTTGGAAAATGGGGAGATAATAATACATACCCCAAAGTTTGGGATATTACTGATCTGATACATGTGAAGTGCCTGGCACAATGCAGGGCTGTAATGAATCTGATTATTACTAATGAGAACTTAAAAAAATAAGAGATTAAAAAAAAAGAGATTTCAGACTTTACAGAATTAACAGGATAATGGTGTGAGTGGAGGATGATGACCACAAAACTTGATTGTTTAGGCCTCTCAGTATCTTTCAACCCTAATTGATATCATAAGAAGGAACAGAGTCCCTCTATGCCTGTCAACCAGGAAGAGAGAGTCTCCAACTGCCCACCCACTGAGACTGGACACAAACAGATGGAAACAATGATTCTTCCCTTCTTAGATCTAATAGAAACATGTGTGGCTTGGCACAGATTTTATTTTTGGTTAGAGATAATCAAGTGATGGATGAATTTCTGTAAAGAAGGGAACAAATGCTAGATTCAAAGAGTAATTAAAATAGTCTCATGATGAATCATCTATCCTTGAAGCTATTTACAAATACAACCTGTAGTCTTAGAAAAGTGAAAGTTTTGATGAATTAACTGGTTGTTTGAGCTACATAATACCAGATTACTAGATTTTCTAATACCTCCCTACAAATAGGTTGATGTTTTACTGAAGCATGGCTTCAGTCAAATCAAGGACATAACCATTAGCACTTTTATTGGTTACAATGATGTCTAAACAAACCCCTTTTCTGTTTTGAATTACAGACCTAAAAAGGATGTGTTTAGACCATAGCATGCAATTACAAACAGAACAGCCATACTTTAAATAAATAGCAAGGTAGATTGGGTTTGGGATGAGGGGGGCAGACCCATACAGATTCTGACTTTTTCCTGTTCCTGGGGCCACGCCTTAAATAATTACTCTTTGTTAAGTGATTTGTGTGCAAGTGTTTCAGAATAACAACCCCCTCCAAAGGTGTCCTCAAAATTAGGTGAGGTGCATATATGCACATGGATATATATATAAATTTCACAGGCACAGGGGAGGGAAATTTGCTTAAAAGTGTCATTTGTCTAACTAAGGATATAGAAAAATTCTGTTAAATGATTGGGGAATGGAGTGTTCTGGTTAAGAGGAAATTATACCTGCCATGGATTGGCAATTTTCAAGGAATTAGAACACAGCAAGATCCATTATCAAATCACAATTTTATCAAATATAATTTAATCTTTCTATGTACCTTTAGGCTCACCATTGTGAACTTCATGGGTAACGGCAAAACTCAAAAGTGCCAGTTAATAGAAATTTCTGGTTGGTTGAAGAAATTTATAGTATCTTCCTCTGCTTTCAAACTTTGGGGAGAACTATCAAGGAAAATACATGTAGTAGTTCTGAACTAGGAAATTTAACCATCTTTAAAATGGAAAATTTCTAACATATTTCAAAGTAGAGAATGGTATAATGTAACTCCATCTTCATTCAACTTCGACAATTATTAATACTTGTCTGTTGCATTTCATCTGTACCCAAGTCTTTCCTTCCTACTGCCCCTACCATAATCATTACTAGATTATTTCTAAGCAATCCCAGTCATCATACAGTTTGATCCATACATGATTCAGGATGTATCTCAAAAAGATGTCTTTAAAAATAACTAAAATACCATCACAACTTAAGTAAACCAACATTTCCTTAATATTATCAAATATCCAGGCAGTGTTCAAATATCTGATTCTCTCCTCTTTTTCGTTTTACCCTTAGTTTGTCTGAATCAGAATTGAAACAGGTTCACACGCTCATTGGTCGATGTGTCTCCTAAATCTGTTTTTTTTCTTATATTGCCTTCATTTATTTTTTTCATAAATTTACTTATTTATTTATTTTTGGCCGTGTTGGGTCTTTGTTGCTGCACGCGGGCTTTCTCTAGTTGTTGCGAGCGGGGACTAGTCTTCATTGTGGTGCGCAGGCTTCTCATTGCGGTGGCTTCTCTTGTTGCGGAGCACGGGCTCTATGCACACGGGCTTCAGGAGTTGTGGCACGAGGGCTCGGTAGTTGCGGCGCACAGGCTTAGTTGCTCTGCGGCATGTGGGATCTTCCCGGACCAGGGCTCGAACCCGTATCCCCTGCATTGGCATGTGGATTCTTAACCACTGTGCCACCAGGGTAGTCCCCTAAATCTGTTTGAATACATAGGTTCAACCACCCTTCATCTCTTCTTTTCTTTCCTCTTGCAATTTATTTGATGATGAAACCCAATCTTCTGTCCTATAGAATTTCCACTCGAACCCGATCCCCTGCATTGGCATGTGGATTCTTAACCACTGTGCCACCAGGGTAGTCCCCTAAATCTGTTTGAATACATAGGTTCAACCACCCTTCATCTCTTCTTTTCTTTCCTCTTGCAATTTATTTGATGATGAAACCCAATCTTCTGTCCTATAGAATTTCCAATATTCTCAATTTTGTTGATTTATACAACCTTAAAAATGTCAAACTCTACAATTTTCTGCCCTCTTCAATCTAACCCTCATGAAATTGCTTCTGTTTTAAAGAAAAATCGCACCTTGTTGTCATTTCTTTGCCTGCTTCCTTGAGGATCCTCCAGCCTACATTTTGCCCAGTTTTGCACAAATATCCTTCCTGTCAGTATCCGTAATTTACCTAACATTTCTTCATGATAGAATCTGGCCAACCTAGAGTGCCCTTTCAGTTTGGTTTCAAAATGTGGACCGGTCTACTAACCCCAGTGCTTACTCAACTTTCTCTAAGTTTGCAAGACCTCACCAGTAAACAGTAGGGGTTGTTTAGATTTTTAAACTGTACCACATGACTACTTTTTTAAAATGTACTTTTCTATTACTGATATGCAAAGATATATTTACTAGGAAATTACATATTTGGGATTTGCTTTAAGATAATAGAGGAGGGGAGTGGTGATTTGGAGGTAATGAGATTGGCCGTGGTTGATAAATGTTGAAGCTTGATAATGCACATGTGAGGTTTGACTATATTATTCCATCTACATTTGTATAAATTTGAAATTTTCCCTAATAAGAAATAAAAATGAAATATACTACATAAGCGAAGTTACATAATGAAACATTTCACTTTGGGAACCTTTATTGTAATATTTTTGCCCAGGACAATCAAAAAATCATGTCTAAGGAACGATATACTTGCTTTTCTCATTTTGCAAGTCTGGTTTGCCTAAAAACAAGTCAGTTTTAAGGTCAAAATACTCAGCATTAAATAATATATAAATAGAATGGGGAAATGGGTTGGAGTGATTGAAAATGTGACTCCTGCAAAGGTGCTTCATAGGTTTTGTGATTTGTCTAAGCTGCCTTTTTTAAGACTCTAGGATGCAGAAGCCATTGACACACCCCTGTGGTCTACCAATAGCTGACAAAAGACTCCCTGGAGAGGAATAGCCCAAACCATTTGACTATCCCATAAGAAAATATGCTGGGATGGATTTTGACAGTCATACTTACAAGCTTTCTCTGCTGTTATGCCAGATGAACACCCAGGTTTCATTTTCCAAGGTGAAAGTCAAAAACAAAACTTTACAAAAACCTATTAGCTTTTAACTTTAGTTTGATTTCTCTTTATTCTGTTTAACTATTGACAAGATAAGAGAATTAACACCTTATGCTTACATTAGCTATATATACTAGAAAATACTTTTCAAAGGACATTTAGCTTCCATTAATAATACATTTCTATTACTTCATTAGTACTACATTTAATTAATTTATTTAATAATAGTTAATTTTTAATTATAATCTGCTATGCAACAGCAAAATTTAAGACTCTAGAAACATTTTAGTGAGCAAAAGGTGAGAAGTTGAAATTTAATTGTATTTATTATCATCAATTTAAAATATGTATTAATATCAATGGTGATATTTTTACTTTTATGAGTGTAAAAATATTTTACAGATTCACTCAGGATTGGCCCCAACCCCAGAAACCATATCTTCTCTTAAGCTATTTAATTACTCAACCTGGAATTCTCCTATCATGGACTTTTCAGGAATTTGATCCTTTCAACTGGTGAGAGGTTATTCTATACCCAGATCCCCCAATCCCTCTGAATTATTACTTCCTACACTGTCACTTTTTAAAAATTTTGATCAGAATTGAAAAAAAAGCCAATTTGTACCCTTTGTAATTATGTGTATAAAGTCTGGAGTTTCTAGACTTGTAAATATTCTGTTTTGCAAAAAAATTAGAAAAACAAATCAATAGCCCATAAGAATACATTTTTTTTGCTCCTTTATTCTGCATCAAAATTAAGTGAGAAAATTAGATGAAGACAGCCCACTTCTGAATTACGGAAAGTATGGAAATAGTCAAGTGCTTTGGGCTTCAAATTTCATGGAATTTGAGCAACCAAATATATCAAATATTGAAGCCGAAAGAAGGCCCAGTCACCTGCCCACCTGACAATAAAGCACAAATCATTTTCTCACCATAAAGATAGAAGAAATGTTTTATACGTGTTCTTTAGAAAGATATAGAGTGTTTTTTTTCAGGTTCTACAAGTTTTGCTTTTAACAAAATACACTTCAAACAAGTATCGAGCAAAATAAAAATAAGGCGTTATATTTACAAATCATGTTTTTTATAAAATGGTAGTTATTAACCCAAATTCTTACATTGCTGTGGTTGTGTCTTCTTTGCCAGAGTCACTGTCATACATCCAAATACCCCACACCTTTCAGATTTCTTTTGTAAATAATAATAATAACAGTAGCAATAATACTTAGAAACAGTCTAAGTATAATCTTTGGAAATATTCTTATGGTCCCATATGAAAATGTTATTACTATACACATTTCCATTTTGCAGAATATCTAATCTGGACCTGGACAACTAACATAGTTTTGTATGTTTCTTTAAAAATAGTTCTCCCTGGGCTTCCCTGGTGGCGCAGTGTTTGAGAGTCCGCCAGCCGATGCAGGGGACACAGGTTCATGCCCCGGTCCGGGAAGATCCCACATGCCGCAGAGCGGCTGGGCCCGTGAGCCATGGCCGCTGGGCCTGCGCGTCCGGAGCCTGTGCTCCGCAACGGGAGAGGCCACAACAGTGAGAAGCCCACTTACCGCAAAAAAAAAAAAAAAAAAAAATAGTTCTCCTGATCTTAGAAACACATATAGGCTTTGTTTTGCAATGGTTGCTATGGCAAGTTTGTATATCTTAATAAATACCAGACCAGAGTAAACAGACACCACAGCAGGCCAGGGTAGCTGGAAACATCAAGGTCATGTCAGCATTTCTGTTATAAATATATATGTCTTCAGGATTTCCTACATGTGAAATGTTAACTCCAAAGCAAGTTAACACGAGGCAATGAATGCTAATGCTTAAGAGGCTGACTATTTTAAGAAGCCCACGAAAAGAAGCTATGTCTCCTGGGGATCTGTGAATATTGCAGATAATGAAAGTTTGGGAACCATTCCTGGAATGTTTGCCAGTAGGTTTAGGAACTCAATTTGCCACCTGGTTTTCAGCCAAGAATACGGAATGGAGTGTGTAAATTGGAGTTTAGTTAATATATGATAACTGTTCTTCTGAATCAAAAATAATCTACTGTTTAAGAAGGTTCTCGTAAAAACATTAAGTTCCTAGGCTATTTTATGTGGTTCACCGATTTAAAAATATACAACCAACAACAACTATTAATATTTCTATATCTGTATCTCTATTACTATATCCCAAGCCCTGTTCTAAGCTCTGTACATGTATGATCCCACTTGCAGAAAAGTAAATAAAAAATACACATGCCTTCTTTAGTAAGTTACTGTGTTCTGTGCAAAAATAAAAAAGGAAGGAAAGAAGGAAGGACGGAAGGAAGGAAAAAGTAATAGAATAAAAAATAAAAAGTCTTAATTTATCAGTCTTCTCAAGATATAAAACAAAGGTCATCTCCATTTGATTCATAGAGCTATATATAGAGTGCAAGATAGGTGCTTTCTAACCCTTTAGAATCTTTGAAAAGTTATTTCGTCCCCTCCCTCACCAAATCTACTCAGTATAGGCATACTGTCTCATATACATCTTGTGTCAATTATTCTCAAATAATTTCAGTGGTCACAGCATAGAAAACTAAGTATGATTAGATGAGATAATGCAAAACTTTGAAAGAAAATTGTTTCTTAAACATTTTTGGTGGAAACTCATGCTCTAGGAGGCCATGTGACCGCATCTGTTTCTACACATTGAAAATGAACGTGTACATACACCTAAACATTCCTCATGGGTAGATCTAAACTTGGTGATAATGCAAATAGAAACTGAATACTTTTATTTGCTGAAATCCTAGGAAAAAAAGAATAAACAGAATCTCGCAGTTTTCACTCTAGCTGGAGTGAGAAGACGTCTAAAATTGTGTTTCATCTCTTTGCCACATATTTCTAAATCCTTATATTATAGTGCAATAAAAAACTAACTATACTGGATATTAAAGAAATATTTAAATAATATTTCTTGTGACTAAAACATGACCAGAAAACACTGAGTAAAATGCTTAGGGGATTTTTCAACAGCTCACTGCAGCCTCATTTTTTCTATTTCATATCATAGTGCTTGCTCCTGTTGATACTTTTCATAATTGGACATGGGACAGGCAAAAATCTTGCTTTCTTAATGATTGCCCCAGGAAAACCAGTCTACGTGACTGCACTTGGACAATGAATAATGCAACAGATTATTTATTGTTATCCTACCACCAAATAGTGGGACTGATTTAAAAACAACAGCTAAATTTACGTTACAAAAATTAAACAGGGTTGTTGAGACCATGAGTCTTAGTAGTCTGGATAAGTATTAAGCCTCAAGACATCCATATTGATGTAATAAATATACTTAAGCATTATTCTGTTTAGGATAAAGACAGAGACTGTTGTCAGTATATTTACACTCATGTGGGAACAGCTCCGTAAGTCAGCAACTGGAAGACTGTTTGAAAGAGGAGGAGATGGAAAGAAAGTAAAATATCAGAGTGGACATCACCAACTTCTACCAGTATTATGTTTATTCCCGTTTCTACCCACAGCACCTAGGAAAAAAATGGCCTGTTTCCCAAAGAGCATAAGAATATTTGATAAGAACTCTAAAGATTTTTACATAATGTTGTTTTTCATTTCTATAAAGCTTTCTGTTTGAAAACACCTGCATATGTGTTTCCTCATTTCTAAATTTCTAAGGAAATTGGCCTGAATGTACTAAAAAATTGGACACAACAGTCTTCTAGACTTCAACTCAAAATCTAACCAGTCTTATCTAGGTTAACCTCAAATGAATGAGAAGTATCATATGCACTTGCTTGTAAGACTTCCCTGTGTTTAAGAGTTGCAAAGATGGAAGCTGTGGGTCCTGTTTGATCAAGAAGGTGCCTCAAAGAGAGCCAGTCATCCAGTCACGTTGCCAGCTTATCCAGACACTGATTCATAATGACTAAAAAGGTCTTACTGTTGAATCAACTGATTCTGATTAGACCAAAACTATGTGGCCGGACAATTTGAGAATTAGTATGAAAATGCCAGCCATCTCAAATCCCAGAATGTAAGCAAAAGGTAGACCATTTACTGGAGCATCTGGAACATGCGTCTTGGTACGTTTGGGGGTCTTCGTGTTTTGCCAATCTCACAGAAAAAAAGAAAAAAAATCCAAAGCAAAGCCAAATCAAACCTTCCAAAATCTACCAGCATGTTTGCATGTTTAAACACTGGCTCTGAGAGCAGGTTCAGGGGTAAATATGTACCATGGTGCCGTTCAGCTTCACAGGTTGACTGGTTAATGTTAAACAAACACGGCTTGCAAACCATGTCTTATTACGAGGTTGTTCTCTGAGATTCCATGGGTCAGGGTCAAAACCTGCCATTTCCTAGCTTTTCAACAGCGCTAATCAATAGTTTAACAGATGAAATAATAGTCAAATAAACAGTGACAATACACTTCCAAAGCAAAAGGTGTTGAAACCAATTTAATTCTATGAGCAAGTTTGCTAATGTTGCATTACCCTTATAATCAAACAGCCATAAAAATACTTTTTATGTTTAGAATGCTTAAATATCCATTATCTCATTTTATCCTCACAGTCATAATGGTTCTTATTAGACCCAGTTTTAATGAGAAAACTGAGTTCTAGAATACTTACATGCCTTTATCTACTTTTCAACAGACTTATTCAGTAGGTACCATACTAGATTTTGAAGTTAGTGACAATTCCTTAAGTATACACATCTAACAAATACTTACATGTTTAAGATGTGTCAGATACTCTTCTAAATGTTCTAGAAATAGGGACTTAGTTAATCCTCATAACAGCAGGGTGAGGTAGGCACTATTATTATCTCCTTTTTACAGAGGAGGAAACTGAGGCATGAAGATAGCAAACAACTTGCCCAAAGTCAGATGGTCACTAAGTGGCAGGAATCAGATTTAAGTCTACATAGTCAAGGTCTGGAAGCTATAGTAGATTCAGCTCCACTGAATAAGACACAGTGTCTGCTCCTGAGGACTTCAAAATCTAGAAGGGCAGACGCATAGACAAATATGCTAGTACAGCATGTAGGCCTAATAGCAAAGCTTGTAGGAAGCAGAGATAGCACAGAGGAGAGAGGGATTAATTCTACTTTGTAAAGTCTCTCAACTAGTAGATAACAGAATGGGGATCACATCTGAATCCTTGAATTTGGACTCCAGAGTCAGTGTGCTCTCCATTTCATAGGGTAACTCCATGTTTAGTAAAAGAATTTGGAATTACCGTGAGAAAATAACAATGCACTTACAGGACGATAGCATATGAACCAAAGGATAAAAGCTGAGTTCTTTAAGTAGGGAAAAAAAAGTACTGTGGATCCTAATAGATATAATTATAAACATAGGTACAAATCTCTATATATGTAACATAGAATATATAATGTAATATACATGTAGATAACCACAGAACTCTTGTGTATCTCAACTCAACTGTAAAGCTCTCCAGTTTTTCTAAAGCTTGTCGTCAGTCAGAAAAAACAGAGCCAGATGTTCAGAAGTAGAAGGAAAGCCTAAAGGGGAAAACCTGATGGCATCATTCTGGGTGTATAATAGGTGTTCAGTGTTTACTCCCTAATTGAATGATTGATTGATTGACTGATAGAAAACAGGAAAGGGAAAGAAAAAAACAGACTAAAGGCAGTTCATTGCATTATTCACCTTTTAACTTGGTAAAATTTTTGATAAAGAGATAATTAACTCTAAATATTTAGAATTGGAATTTTATGTCAACATATCAGAATTTTATGTCCAATGTGCCTCTAGTGGACACCCACTTTGCTATTTCTTTGATAGCTGTATAAGTGTGGCTACCATCTATTTACAGTTCTAAGTTTTGTGGTCCAAACAGTGGCAAAAGAAACTCAACGGGAAGAAATAAATAACAGTTTTGCCAGTTTGAACTACAGTCATGTTTATAAGTGTATTTTCAGCACATATGAAATCCTCAATAAATGAATGAATGAATTCCATTTGCTTCTTCCAATGGTCTTGTTGTCACCCAGGAATTATATACTTTTTAGAAGTGAGAAAACAAAGATCCAGATAGCTTACTGAGTTGATAGTTCCACAGCTAATATTACTCTTATATAATTTACTTAGTTATCAGTCTTTACTTAGATGTATTTTTAAAATAATTAAGAAAATTTAAATAGGTTGAAACTTAGATTCTAATTTAAAAAATAATCTTCAAATATCTAGGAATGTGGGACTTCTCTGGCGGTCCAGTGTTTAGGACTCTGCACTTCCACTGCAGGGGGCACAGGTTCGATCCCTGGTTGGGGAACTAAGACCCCACATGCCACGCAGTGTGGCAAAAAAAAAAAAAAAAATCTAAGTATAACTTGAGTCAAGATTTCTATAGTTAAAAATTCAACTCCTGTAAGTCTTGTAATTAACTCCTTAACTCCTTATATATTTTACATCTTTTGAAGCAAAATACCTCATGAACCTGAATTTTTCTGTTCTTAGCCAAATTATAATACAACAAACCTGGTAGTCCAAACAGAGAGCAGAGGCCTCAGCCCACTTAAACACACCAAGGATGCAACGCACTCAAGAATTGCCTCGTGCTACCCTGGTGGTTATTACTGTTTGCAGTAACCTTAATTATCACTATTCCTAACAAAGCACATTTTCTTCACATAGTCGAAACTGTGAGCTCTAAGTGGCATTGCTGGGCTGGTCTTTTTTTATGAACTCATTTGAACTGAACAGACCAAAGAAAAGACATGGCCCCCTGACCCGCTGTGATCCCACCAGTGACCACCCCAGTCGTGTTTCTCAGCATTCCAGGAAAAACAGGCAGCCAGGAGCAGTTCCTTACCTCTTCTCATGCTGTCCCTCTGCCTGCAGTCCACTCCCCATGCCATTACTCCTGGCCAGCTCCTGTTATTCTTTCAGTCTGAGCCTAGCTGTCACCTCCTCCAGTAAGTCTTCTCTGTCCTTTTCTTTTTTTTTTTTTTTTTCTTGCGTTATGCGGGCCTCTCACTGTCGTGGCCTCCCCCATTTGCGGAGCACAGGCTCCGGACGCGCAGGCTCAGTGGCCATGGCTCACGGGCCCAGCCGCTCCGCGGCATGTGGGATCTTCCCGAAACGGGGCACGAACCCGCGTCTCCTGCATCGGCAGGCGGACTCTCAAGCACTGCGCCACCAGGGAAGCCCTTCTCTGTCCTTTTCAAGCTGAGTTGGATGCCACACTTCTCCAACCCCTCAGTTCTCACGGGCATTTCACCTGCCACATTATAGCATCATGACTACTTAAGCAATGGATTCCCTGGAGATACCAGGGCTTCTTGAGAGCAGAGACTGGGTCTTATATGTTTTTGTCTGTCTTGCCTGATCCCCTACCATGAAGCCTGACACATAGGTGTTCAATAATACTTATTGAATGCACAAATGAAGATAACTGCTGGGCTTCCCTGGTGGTGCAGTGGTTGAGAGTCCGCCTGCCGATGCAGGTGACACGGGTTCATGCCCCGGTCCGGGAAGATCCCACATGCCGCGGAGTGGCTGGGCCAGTGAGCCATGGCCGCTGAGCCTGCGCGTCCGGAGCCTGTGCACCGCAACGGGAGAGGCCACAAGAGTGAGAGGCCGGCGTACCAAAAAAAAAAAAAAAAAAAAAAAAAAGATGACTGCTTACTAAGCTGTAATAGAAATTGACTATCTCACAGCATTATGAGAAAACATTGAGGCTCCAGGTATATTTAAAATCCCATTTTTCTCAACAATGTTTTGAGATCTCTTAGAGTACCTCTTGCTGATGGGGAAAAACATAATCCATCCCTCCAGAACAAACTGGACATGTATAATTTCATCTAGACCCTAAATAACTCACAAGTGCCCATTCAGAATTGAAGATTTTTTTAAAGAGAGTTGATTGTCCCTAGTCGAGCACCCAAAATATTCTCACTAAGAATAGAGGTTTAGCTAGTGGCTCATGTCTGGCATTGATTAACAATTGCTACAAAACCTAAGAGAGGAACTCTTTGTTTTCGTTGCTTTTGTTTTTAATAATGTTTATTGGTTTTCTCATAGTGAAAGTAATCCATACTTTTTAAAGGTTATTTGGGGCTTCCCTGGTGGCACAGTGGTTGAGAATCTGCCTGCCAATGCAGGGGACATGGGTTCGAGCCCTGGTCCGGGAAGATCCCACATGCAGCGGAGCAACTAAGCCCATGCGCCACAACTACTGAGCCTGTGCTCTAGAGCCTGTGAGCCACAACTACTGAGCCTGCGTGCTGCAACTACTGAAGCCTGCACGCCTAGAGCCCATGCTCTGCAATGAGAGAAGCCACCACAATGAGAAACCCGCGCACGGCAACGAAGAGTAGCCCCCACTCGCCACAACTAGAGAAAGTCTGCGTGAAGCAACGAAGACCCAACACAGCCAAAAATAAATAAAAAGGTTATTTGGAAAATATAGATGAGGAAAAAACCATTATCAACATTTTCACAATCTGGAAATAACCACTCTTTGTATTTTGATATGTGTTCTTTCAGGCATTTTTCCCTTGGCCTGAAAAGGGAAATATTATATTATACATTAATATATAAAAAATATATGTGTTTATATATTATATGTATAATTTTAAAAACAACACAGGGAACACATTACTGTTAGATTTTGTATCTTGCTTTTGAAAACTTATTATAATTATAATTTTCCGATATCCTTATTATTCTTTGAATAATCTTTGAACACATCATTGGTAATTACTGCTTAATATTCCGGGAATGCAGCACTCTATAAAAGGACTAATGGCTCCTTACATATAGCATGGGCTTTCACTTTACCATCTCACAATTGGCTCTGAGCATAAGAAGGAACTACTGCATTTTAATATATGGCAGGATCCTCAATTAGAATAATTATTAGAATATTTCTTGTTTCAACCCTTAAATAAATTCTAAAGAATTGTTTTGGATGCAAAGATTGAATCAGTACATTTGATAAAGACTTTCATTCAAAATTTATACAGTACCTACTATGAACCAGGCATAACCTAATATTAATAAGGTAAACAAACAAAACAGATTGCTTACAACTAATCTAAATCGGCTGTCTAGACATACTTGAATCCATCCCCAAACCTTGTAAATATACCATCTGCCCCCCTCTACTGCTGTCCTGAAGAATGAGGTCAAGACATTTACTTTTTCCGAGTCAGCTTTCCTACATTTAAAGAAAGATTTGTGCTACCAACTTTATACCCAGCCTTCCAGGAAGTGTAATTCCTAATTCATGCAACACATAAAGAAAAAAAAAGTTCAGTGCATCTTGTCATGCTGGACCCTGCTAACACCTGTAGCAAAGGACAGTACATCTGTCAACAAGCATGCTGCAAAGAGCTCTGACCGCAACATGGCTGGGCCCTGGGGTTGCTTACAGCTCAGCGAGAGAGAGCTCCCTGGGCAGAAACCTGCCCTCTCACTGAGGAGACCTGACTCAGGAAATCCTCTGCATTCCCTGAAAAGTCCGTTAAGAAAGGTCAACATCACTATTATATGTCTTATTCTGCTCAAAAATTCCTTTGAAGAACACTTTATGGTGGACTTGCATTCCTTATTTCAATATACTGGTGAGCCCACCTGAGCATATCTTTTGTTATTAGGGGCACTGATACTTTTACAGGATGGTTTCATGTCATCACCTTTCCGGAGAGCCCGTTCCCTTTAAAAATTCTGCTGGGCGCTCTTCTGTCTCCTTTGCCCTCTATCTCCTCCCAGTACAGCCAGGCAGCCTATTGGGTCCCAGCTCTAGAAACTGTTGGTTGGCTGAATTCAAGCAAGATGACACCAGATTTACAAAGTCCAATCACTGATGAAATTACAAAATCCAAATACACAGAAATTGTTCTGGAAGAGAATTTGCTTTGAAAGGAAAGGGATGGGAGGGACTACGAAAGAGAGCAATGGAAATGAATGTGCTGCTGCCCAAATAGGATGTAATTTTTTTTTTTTTTTTTTTTGCGGTACGCGGGCCTCTCACTGTTGTGGCCTCTCCCGTTGCGGAGCACAGGCTCCGGACGCGCAGGCTCAGCGGCCGTGGCTCACGGGCCCAGCCGCTCCGCGGCATGTGGGATCTTCCCGGACCGGGGCACGAACCCGTGTCCCCCCTGCATCGGCAGGCGGACTCTCAACTCCCTGCGCCACCACGGGAGCCCAGGATGTAATTTTTAAACCATCAATTACTATTAGTTAGAAAGGCAGTCGACTCAGTTTAGCACCATATTAATACTGTATTCTGTATGAAGAACTTAAATTAACAACGTGATTCAGTCATTTAGGAAGTGTTGTTGTAATTTAATCATTATAATCATACATCTCCTAGCAGGGCTATTTTCTCAAGCAGGCATTTTAAAGGATAAGAATCATTCTTTAAGGCAAGCTTTCAAGAGCTCTAATTTAACGTTTAGAATTTCAGTACATTATTTAAGGTCTAATCACCCATAAGCCACACAGACCTTGTCATTCTCCACCTTGGTGTATTTGCTTAAGCAGAAGCCAGGAATGAACTTGTGACGCCCTTTTCTCTGCATCATTTCCATGTGGGACCAAGAAGTGAAATGGACCAGAAAGATTTGAGTTGCATGAAAGGCAAAATGGAGAGAACAAAATATCATGAACGACATGAGCCATCTTCTAAGTAGTTTTTTTCTTTTTTTGTCAGCTAAGGCTAAAAGGAATTTCCTGTTTAGGTCTGTGGCCAAGTCAGTAAGTTTGTCAACCTGCACCAAACTTGTTTGCTAATTTTGCAACACAGTGACTACGCAAACATTTCCAAAATGCTCCATTGTATAACTGTAAAGGTGGTTTAGGCTGGGCTCAAGAGAGGGGGATGCTGTCAACCGAGCAATTTCCTCAGCACACGTGGGTTGTTGCCCTTCTCTTGGTCAGGGAGGTTTTTTTGAACAGAAAAGCAGGGCCTCTCCCAGGGGCCAGGGCTGGGCAGCCTTTTAAGGCCTCATATTTGAGAGGGTCCCAAATTTAGACTTTTTGAAGTTATCATCAAATAAGGCTATTCATTAAGTCACTTGTATTATATTTGTGTTGAGGTGTTATTTTGTGGAATAGGATCATTGAAAAATGTATGACAATTTAGAAGCCCCGTTCAGGATTTTTAAAAAATTTAAAAAGTATATTTGGAGCCTCAAAAACTAGGATTGGCCTAAGCTTCCACAGATATCTGAGAGACTCCACTGAAGGAGAATTAGAAAATTATTCATCTTTATTTCTATGTTTACAATTAATTTGGTATATGGCTTTGGGGGTCACATTCATATTTTTCTTGTAGTCCTTATTTCTTTTTCTGTAAATCGAGATTAATAATTTCATAACCATGAAGAAAGAGACCTATAGCATGCCTATGCTTCCCTCACTCTGCGGGAAGGACCTACGTGCTCAGGTCACCTCTAGGATAACATGAATTCTGCTATTTGAATGATTTAGGAAGATTTCTGCAACATTTCTGTATGGTTTTTCTTCTTTTTCTTTTTTGCATGTATTCATACTAAGAGAGATAAGGTGAAGAATTTGGAGGGCCAAAGAGTGACATCAAAAAAGATCACATCACTCTAAGCCTGAAACCCAAAAGCCAGAGAGTAAATCCTATGTTAAAAAGAAGTAACCAAAATCTTGTTTCTAACTGCAGCTGTGCTAGTGCTTTCCATTTCTAGGAGTGATTTGGTCAGACAGACGTTTACCTATAATACTATAAAAAAAAATAAATAAATAGAAAAGTTGGATTAATGCACATTATGTCCGTATTTGGAAGCACTAATATTGGCTGTTGGATGAGAACAGACCTATAATCTTGGAAACTGATCTACTTTACCAGATTTTGAGTTTACAAATTTAAAGCCTGGACATGATAAAATTCTCTTCTTGGAAATTAAGACATCATAAAGACACAGAAAACTTAACAAGAAACAGAAGCAAGGAAAAAAGTAGGTGACCTAAAGGGAAATTGAAATAAGAGCAAAGAAAAGTAAGTGAATACAGATAGAAAGACGATACAAAATTATTAAAAATTAGGTCATTTTGTTTCTTAGTTGTTACTGTTGCTACCCATCTTCTTCCAATTTGACTATAAGCACATTGTATTGCCAAGTATTATTTTGTCCCATGACTAAAATTAGGAATTTGGGTACAGTCATGATGAGAACAAGAGGTTACCTTTCCCAGTGTCACTGAAAAATGCCATGATGATCTGGCTAAGGGATTTTTTTTTAATTGTTGACCAATTTTAACTTTATCCAGCTGAAACTTTCCCTTCGAAGAAATCGATGAAAGTAGAAATTTGAAACAAGATGAGCAATTCTTTTAAGTATGGGCAAGAAAAAACCTGATTCAATGCATGGATGTGATCTGAATCAGTTTATTTTGAGTCAGCAATTTTGTACTTTTAATAGATAACATATTGGGATATACATTCTAGGACCTTCTCTGTACTATTTGAAAAGAATAGTCACAGATTAATGGGAGGGGTCCTGAAATGGATGAGTTACCACCATATATTCTCTTTCTCTATGTAAAGGAATATGAAGATTTTATTGCAAGTTTCTTATTTCTCATAGAATGATCACATAAAATTCACAGCGTGTGTTGTGAGCTAGTGAAAGTGATAAATGTAAGCAGTAGTACAAGAAAGAGTCAAACTACCACTGACCCCACTTTAAATCCTTTCCATCTGCCTTCTCTTCTGCCATTGTTCTCAGACAGGCAAATAGCACCAAAGCTCAGCCATCAGTCAACATCCTCAGCATCCTTCTTGTCCCTATCTCTAGCTCCACCCTATCATCCCATCTTATTCCCTTCCCTGATGATTCTATGATTTTCTTCAGAAGCTTTCAAGAGATCCTGATCACAAAAATCTGAATCCCAAGATTTAGCGCCTTCTACAGCCTGGACTGTTCCGTTCTATTCCGTTTTGCTCTGAAAAGTCTCTGCTGCAGCCAGACTACTTTTCACCGTTGCCGGAATATGCTTTTATCATGTCTACAATTTGCATCCAGGATGCCGCTCCCTTTCCTCTCTACCCGTTGCAACCTCACCTGGACTTTAAGGCCCTCTTCTAGGTCCTTAGGCTCCCTGAAGTCTTGGATGGCCTCAGCCCCTGGGGACTTTCATCTTCTGGAATCCTATGGCATATGGTGCAATTCTGCTAATATTAATCGTGTTATAATTTGGGAAGCCCGGTATCCCTTTAAGTGGACATATTTTACCGCCTGCAGACTACCCCCCTACCCTGACCAAGTTTCATATACCTGTTCTTAGTGGCACTTATATGAATTCCTTATGTCAAGGTCTTGCTTCATTATTCACTACCCACATATTTTTCATTTTATTCATTTCATTTTCATTTTATTCATTTTTTAAAATTTTGTACATATTCTGGTCCATTACCTCTTTGTACAGTGATGCTTGAACCAAATCAGAACCTAACAGAATATGTAGCATTTGCATTTTTAAAAAATCAAAAGAGAATAATCTATTACCAAATATATATGTGAAATCACATTATGATATGATTTTAAGAAATGTTCAGGACATGAAACTATAATGTTTAAGTCTGTATTTTCCTTATGAAAGGAAAGTTACTGTGAGTTTTGTCAAGACCAGACCATACATTTCTTCATTAATTTTTGCATGTCTAAACATGCCAAATATCTAGGGGAAAAATAGTTAAATAACAAAAACATTCCTACGTCATTTTAATTCAGTCAACTTTTGTCAAATTAGTTTTTGTATGTGTGTATTTGATTTTTGAGTCAATGTTGGGAAAGTTCTGTGATAAGAATTTTGTAATTAGAGTAGGTTCTAAAGAAATATGAAAAGACCCTTCATAGAAGTCTCTTATGTGTACTTTTGATTTTAATCCAACACGCTAATTTGCTATAATTATTTAGTGAACTTGAAGATCAGAATTATATGGAAGCCAAAGCTTAAAATTTTAAGAGAAGTAAAGCTGTAGGTGTTTATACATTTATCTCCACCCTATTTTATATGAAGATATAGTATGAAATGGATTTCCACTATTAAATGGACTTTTACTAGAATACAAGAGTTTCATTTTCTAACAATTAGTGCAGGTTTTTCCTTTCTTAATTTTATACTCATCTGGTAACTTTGCAAACAGAAGGAAATCTTAAGTTGGAAAGATTATAATTAAATGATGGAAGTAATTTGAAAAGGAATAGTCTTTAAATTTATCTGAAATTAAAATTAGTGTATTTATTATCATTTTTCCCCTAGACCATAATAATTTTTATCTGATAAGGCACAAAACTACAAGGTAACTCTGAAAAATAAAAAGCAGCTAACTAAAAGACAAATGAATGTAAACATACCATGATCAAGTTAATAGACCAAATGGGCACATTTAAAATGGAAAAGAGAAATGGATAACTGGACGTTTTGTTTAATGTTTAATGTCTTGCATCAACTTAAGAATTTCCTACTCAAAGAACAATGTTTAGTTGAGTTTTTTTTTAGAAATAGGGAATTGACACAACTGTTGCAATCTAGCATTCCTTCTGATTGGTTATCGGATAGTTTATCCATGTTATAAATATGAAAAAGGCAAAGAACCCTTAATTCTGGATTGATTTTTTAATTTGTTTTTCTCACCTCACTTTCAGAAATAAGTCTGCTTTATACATTTTCATAACAGAATGAATTATTTGCCAACATATTTGAACTCTTCCTCTAATATGTGGAAAGCCAAGTAGATTTTTTTGAAAGGGAGAAAATGTCTGTTTAGAAATTCTTTAAAAACTCCAAATAGTGTTTTGCTTACTCAGCACACTGCCTTTGAAATGGTAGCAGAGGCTGACAGGGCTTATGATTTCCAACCTCACGGCACCTTGAGTAACTTGGTGCTGTTGGGAGTGTCTGTTATTCTATAACATTTCCTCTGAATAAAATCGACAATTCAAAAGAAAATAACTCTTTTGCTATTCAATTAATATTTTCTATGCATTCTGATTACAGTATTCATTAAGCAGTCTGACTCCGTTATTCTGGTATTATTTTACTTAAGTTCATAAACCTGTTGAAAAATTAACATTTTGAGATTTATCAGTCAACCAACCTATAGAATCTTGATACAGAATGACACAAATCAAGAAAAAACTTTCAGTAAGTGAGTAGTTTGTTGCATAAAAGCCAAAATTCTAAAAGCAAATAGAAATTGGTGTAACTGATGTTTAATCCAAATGTACAACAGTAAACTGATTTAGCTTCTCTTTTTTTTAAGAGCTGACGCAAGTTGGACGGAGGGAGGTGTTGGGGTGAGAGGTGGTGGTGGTGATTGGCTTGTCTAGTTCACTCCCACTGGTCTTTAAATCATTGTCTAGATCCCCAAAGGTTCACATAAGTCACCTCTGCAACAGGGGTCTGCCATTCCAAACAATTCCGGAAAGATTGCACAGGACTGGATAAATAAGGTAAAGCTGTTTTTACATGAGCATTTGCAGTGTTAAAATAATGCTTCCTTTCTTCTTTTTATGGTATTGATTATTTATTACAAATTAAAATGTTTGAAAATACTACTTGGGTAACTTTTTTTTTCTCTTTAAAAAAAGAGAAATATAATGTCAGACATTGAAATTCAATATAATGTCAGACATTGAAATTATTTACCCAGATCCTGATTGCAGTTTTCTTTTGCAGATAATTTTAGGTGGATAATAGAAAAGGGAAACATTGCAAAACCAGCAGGTAACAAGGGTTTAGTTATTTACATTTCCTGGTTAATCACTCTGAGGAACCAACTTAATTTGTCTTAGGAGGAAGTCTAATGTTTGAGAAGTGCATTCTCAATGTTATAACATTAAAGGTTTTCTTTATCTTGAAAACAAAAACACCCACAAAAAAGTAGTCTAATCAAAGAAGGAACACCACATCACTGCAGCAGATGTGAAAGGCTAAATGTTTGGGCTGCATCACTGTCAAATGCAAAACAGAAGTTGTGTATTACCTTGTCATATGTAACTATTTTAGTGAAGGAATATTTTTACAGCAAACTTACTAGAAGAAACCGAGAGGTTGAGCAGAATATAAGCAAAGCTTTGGATTTGGAAGGACTGGAATCATTAAAAATTGGAGCTCTATTCCTCAAATTTATTAATCAGATGGGGAGAATTCTTAATGGATTTAAGTATCCTTATATTTTGAGCTTCTTACAGAATGTATGGTGATTATTTTAATTAAATGCACAGGTGGTAACAAAACTGAGTGTTTTATAACTCAGTGAAAAATATTTGAAATGATATATAATCATATTCATGGGCAACTTGTTGGATGAAAGAATTTTTACTTTTTGATGAACTAAAGAAATTTAGGTATGTTTCCTGTAAAAGATCGCCATTTATTTTACAGGCCAAGATCTTCCATTTGTTGCGATTTATATTTAGATAATGTTTTGCGATTTTCTGTAAAGTCTTTATATTTATACTCCTAGGAAGTATATCAGTAACTTTTCAGTACTGAGAAATGTAGTTTTGAGAGCTGAACTGTTGAGTTTTCTTTAACCATGTTATACAGTGTGTTTTATGGGTTATTGAAGGTATTATTTTTAATACATGAGTTACTTTAAAGAAAGTAAAAAAATTTATTTTCAGAAGAAAAACAGTAACTCTGGGGGTGGTCCAGTATCTATTATATAGAATGCAGACATTTTGGAACTTAGTGTATGCATAATTTATGACAGATTATTAAATATCGTGTATTAATATGGATAGAACAGACAGTTCACTATGTTAATTTCATATATGCTACATATTACTGTTCATTTCTGGAAACAAACTATTGTTTGGGAAAATAGGAACTAAAATTTATGCAGGAATTTCAGATATTTCTTAACATTTAAGATGACTAGAGAATCTGTGTCTTTTTCTCAGAGCAGAGCTAGAAAATTTGTAAGCAAAATCATGTATTCAGATTTTATGAATAGTCCTTTACACCTCATCAAAGGGCTGCTTTAATTCTTATATTAGCAAGCATGTACAGCATAAGGTTATTTCTTTTAACTTTTCTAGTTCTCCCTTGATATTATTTCTAAGCTATGTCTAAGTAGGGGAAGAGAATGAAAAATGCTAAAATATTATCACCAGCAATAGGAAGTAGTCAAGTGAATATGGTTCTGCTATTATTGGCAGTTTCTTTTCTAAGACGTACATAGACTGAATGAGAGTGAAAGCTTTTATGGAAGCTAATTTTTGTGAGAAATCATGCCGTAGGCTAATAAGCCATCTGAATATCAATGTGTGACTAGAATGGCATTGTTGGGGAAATTGTTTAAGAGAATTTCACATAAAGGTAATTAGGTTTATTTCATTGTCAAACCTATGTTCATTTATCTAAGATATATTTTGGATGTGGATTTAAATCAGTTCCTCGGATGCAAGATAATTTGGCATCTAGAAGCTGCAGGACAAGCTACTTGCTGCACACTCAACCAAAGTGTAAAATCTACCACCTAAACCTAGAGTAGAGTAGATTCATCAGAACTGGGCTGGCATGAAAGACAAAACAAATAGCGATGGTGGGAAATGCTAGCTCCTTTTTCACTTTCACTTATCGGGTAAAATAAATGCTCATAAATAATGTTACAAAGAAATGTTATACATAATGTTTAATAACTAGAAATTGGATAGAAGGAATCAGCTATTTAGGACATCTGGCTGGCTTAATAAATATGATGAAACAAAGTCTTCCAATTGGTGATAGTATGCCAAATACCTTTGTTTCAAGTTTTGATTTTGCACCTTCATGAATGAGTGAAGTAAAATGACAATGCAGAAGACCACTGCACCAGAATATCCAGTCTGTTTCTGCAAAATCTCCTTTGCAGAGAAACTTAACATCATTAGCTAGAAAGGCTAGACTACCGAAAGTTCTGTCAAACCAAATCTGATTTCTCTTTTAGAAGAATTTTGAACATTCTTTGTCTAACAAAGCTGTTCTTTCTCTTGGGAACCAGAAAGGAACATTTCTATTTCACTTTGAAATATTAACCTATAAAGCTATAACAAGAATGTGTACTTGTATCTATAAAGGAGATCATACAAAGTTGCCTTGGTCTTAGGAGAATGTATCAACAGACACTGTGCTAGATCATGGGAATATGTATATATAGTCTACAAACCTGGCCCTGTTCCCACCTTCATGAAATTTTTTACCTATTGGAGGAGACAGTTATTTATCAAATAATCATACAACTAAAAATGTAAGTGTTTTATATATGGTGAAAATAGTATAAGATTAGGTCTCAATTTTTTTATTGGTGAAGGAATACCTACCTTGCTTACAATGTTTGTGAGAGTTTGAGAACTGTAAGGTCCTCTAACTGCCTATGGTAAATTATATGCGTGTGTGGATATTCATATGAAATACTATACACATTTGCATGCAGATGTAGGCAGTAATTAAATTCTGATGATTGGGAGAGGAAAGAGGGATTTAAATTTATTGAGGGCTTACTACAAACCACATTTTGCCATGCGTAATATCATTTAAACCCTCACACTGCTTTATTCTCATTTTGCATATGGGATGACAGAAAGTCAGAAGTTAGTTAATTTGGTCAGGACTTACAACCAGTTCTATTTATCACCAAAGCCAGATTTTCTATTCCTGTCTGGGCTTTAGTTCTCTGTAGTAGAGACAGCAGCACAGAGGTGGTGTAGCATAGAGGATGCTCAACCACTCTGGACTTTCATTACCTCATCTGTAAAATGGGAATAAGAACAAAAATAGTACCTACCTCAGTAGGATGCTGTGAGAATTAAATGAGTTGATAGATGTGAAGCTCTTGTAATAATGTCTGGCATGTAGTAAGTACCATAAGAGTGTTTGACATTTTGTCTTTTGTTTTTAACCCTGGGATTAGCATTGCTTAATGTGAATGAAATTAATGAGGTTCCTATGAATAAGTACCGTGTGAAATAGACTTTAGCTGAAGTCCCCAGGACTGCTGACATGTATACTCCTGTAATCCCCCAGAGGGATTGACTAAGCAAATCGTGGCGTGCAGGAGGGGGAGATCATACCAGGCACAGCGACCTGAATATACAAATGGCCTGAGGTGGTAGAGAACTTGGGAAGTCCCTGAAATGGAAAGGAGGCCAGAGTAGCTAGTACAGCGAGGTGGTGAGAGTGTGGAAGGAATGAAGCCAGAAGTGGAGGGACCATGTGGAAACTTGTGGGCATGCTGAGAATCTTAGACTTTATCCTAAGAGTAAAGTGAAGACAATAGAAGGTTTTATACAAATAAATGACATGACCTAAGTTTTGTTTTTAAAAGATCACTCTGGATGTTGTGTGGAAAATGAATGAGGAGGGAGAAAGTAGGCAAGAAAGGACTCAAGGCATCAATTACAATTGTTGCAATTGACAACGTAAGAAACGATGGTCGCTTAGACGAGACTGATGGTGAAAGAAAGGGAAAGAAGTAGCCTAATTTGAGAAATAATTTGTTTGTAAAATCAACTAGACTTTGGAAAAGGCTGGATGTAAGGGATAAAATAAACTATAATAGAAGATTGATATTTCTGATTTGAGGGGCAGGATAAATGGTGACAACGCTCTTTGGAGAGGAAATATTGGAAGAAGGGGAACTGTCACAAGTTAGATTTTTAGACACATTGAATTTAAACTACCTTTGAGATATGCAAGTGTATATCTGGACACTTGGAACTGGAGATCACAGTAGAGGCCTAGACCAAAGCTGTGACTTGAGGAGTCCTTGGTTTATGAAGCTTTGAGAGTAGATTAAAATAGGGGGACTTATGACCTACATTTGAGGGATTCAAACAATGAAAGAAAATGGTACTTCTTAAACGAAAAAAACACAAAAGTTCTGTAAAATAATAGCAGTGTCAATAACAAATGGCAGTTTTAAGAATTCCTAGAAGCCAGGAAGCAGATAGGGCTGGAAAACCTGTGAAAGAGAAAAGGAACCGGGGTAAACCAGGTAAATGGGCTTTTTCCAGAAGGACCCAGTAGTGGTTCCAAGTTAAGTCAATATATACAAAGAGGAGGCGTGAATCACCAACAACCAATGACCAGGTGTTCACCAAGAAGCCTTGGTTTGGACTCTTGGTCTGTTTGGGCTGCCTCTTTTGCTCAAAGGATAAGGCTGTAATCTAGTCTGAAAGAGAGCCTGAGAATGGACTCTATGATAAGTATCAGGGCCTCCACAGCAGGCAAAAAGGGATAACAAGCAGGAAAGTATCAGGGCCTCCACAGCAGGCAAAAAGGGATAACAACCAGGAATGGAAGCTCCTTCAAAAGGGGAAAATACATCACTGTGCTTTTCTTCCAGAGGCACCTCGCCTACAGTGCCAGCTGTGTCTGTGAGTAGGGTCTTGCGGGTGCTCTGCACACAGACCGGGTGCATAGACGCCACTTACCCAGGACCCACAAGGGAGCAACCCATTAGTGTAATGAGCCTGCAAGATTTCAGAGAAACCCCAAGGACTAGCTTTCTAAGCTAACCAATATAGTCTTCATTCACAAATATGAACAGACAACCTAGGATCGCTAAGAGTTTAAGGAAAACCAGGCATATGGAAGAGAAGGGCCAAGATTAACAAACAGAATAACTCCAAAAAAAAGAGACATAATTTAGGGGACAAAAAGAGCTTTTGGAAACTTCTAATCAATAGCCTTAGAAAGGGTTGAGTAAACACTGCAACTGTAAAGCAAACAAAAAAAGATGTTATGAAAAGAGAGGAAGAGACTGAACAGATTCTCAGAAATTTAAAACATGAGTGTGAAAAATAATTAGTGGGCAGGTTGAAAAATAAAATGGGTACAGACTAAAAGTAAACAATGTTTTTCTACTCTACTCTTAATACTTTCTTCTGATACCAAAAGTATGGGTTTTTCTCACACTGACAAATTCTCCACACCAGCTGGGAGTCCTACAATTCAGTCAGTTCTGACACTATTTCCTGGAATCAACATCAGATCCCACAGGTTAAGGGCTCAGTCCCACAAGATTGCCTCCACTTCAGATGCAATGACAAGTCCAGACCTCCTGTACTTCTGGCCAGCCGGCTATAAATCAGATTTAATAATTTTCTAGAATTGCTCACAGAACTCAGGAAAACAGTGTACTTACTAGATTACTGGTTTATTATAAAAGGATATAATTCAGGAACTGCCAGATGGCAGAGATGCATAGGACAAAGTATGAAGGGAGGGATCTCAGAGCTTTCATGCCCTTGCCTGGTGTGCCACCCTCCTAGCACCTCCATATGATAACCAATCCAGAAGCTCTCCAAACCCCTTTAGTTAGGATTTTTTATAGAGGCTTCATTAACTAGGCATGACTGATTAACTCACTGGCCATTAGTGTGTCCCCACCCACTCTCCTTTCCCAGGAGGTTGGAAGTGGGTCTGAAAGCTCCGACTCTCTAATCACTTGGTTGGCTCCCCTGGCAACCAGCCCCCCCATCCTTAGGGGCTTTACAAAAGTCACTTCATTGAGGTAAACTCAGGTGTGGTTGAAAGGGTCTTGTTATGAATAACAACAACAACAAAAACTCCTTTATCATTCCAGAGCTATTTCAGGAACTGGGGACAAAACCCAAATATTAATTTATTGTATTACATTTGGAGCTCTGTGCCAGGAATAAGGATGAAGATCAAATGTATATTTATTATTATATCACAATGTCACACAACTGAAGATCAAATTTGTTATTTTGGACATTGAGGAACTATCCCTGAACACTGAGTAATAAAGAGATGGGAAATAAAGAGAAAATCTTGGCAGTAGGGATCAAGTGGTCCAATACATGACTAATACAAGTTTTAGAGGGAGGAAACAGATTTAAAATAGTAGAACAGGGCTTCCCTGGTGGCGCAGTGGTTGAGAGTCCGCCTGCCGATGCAGGGGACACGGGTTCGTGCCCCGGTCCGGGAAGATCCCACGTGCCGAGGAGCGGCTGTGCCCGTGAGCCATGGCCACTGAGCCTGCGCGTCCGCAGCCTGTGCTCCGCAACGGGAGAGGCCACAACAGTGAGAGGCCCACGTACCGCAAAAAAAACAAAATCAAAAAAAAAATAAAAATAGTAGAACATTTTCATGGTCAGAAGAAAGACACAAGTCTTTTCAATGAATGGGCTCTCCTCGTGCAGTGTAAGATGAATTTTTAAAACTACTGACATCTAGTTACATCCTGGAGAAATTTCAGATTGTGATAAGGATCCTAAAACCCTCCAAAAGAAAAAAAGTCAAAGAAATGAGAATCTGACTCATCAGTGGAAGCTAGAAGTCAAGAGGCAAATATCTTCAACATTATGAAGGAAAATGATTTTGAATCTAGAATTCAAACAATCAGAAAATTTGAGGGCAAAGTAAAGACATTTTCCAACATGACACAACTCAGAAATTCTGTTTACAAACATGGACCTATTGTGTGAAAAAAAGTTATTCAAGGCAGTATTTCAGCACAGTGCAAAATGAATTGAAGAAAGGAGATGGCATGGCATTCAAGAAACATTGGCAGCTGAACAAGACCCAGAGGATGGAGGAGGAAGCCATTCAGAAAGTAAAAGAGCATGGATAATTTGCATTCAAAGTTTTAGTAACATAGGATTATATTTCCTTTATTATGTAGTCAAATATACTGTAGGTTCTTTGGGCATACTATTTACACAATCATAATGTTATGAATACTGATTATTCATTTTTAGTGTTCAGAAACATCCTTTAGATAAATTATGATTTGTTTTACAGAATAGGATGAAATTATTATGCATCTCAACATTGTAGAAGTATTTCATGAACTGAAACAATTAGGAGGGTGGGGGAAGGAATTAGGAGTATAGGAAGAAGCATGCTAATTTCCTTATGCTTCCTAAGTGTCAGTCTAGAGTTGATAAACCAAGTCAGAGAGGTTTTAGTGAATAATTTAAATTTAGAAGGACTAACTTTAAATGAAGGACTAAAAACAGTAACTGTCGTTAGTGACTGCTACTGGGAAGTGAAACTGATACTGTGTGATGCTGAGAGAAGCCTTTGTACTCAGTTAGTACAAGTTTCTCTTTTTTTGTTGTTTTTCGGGTACGCGGGCCTCTCACTGTTGTGTCCTCTCCCGTTGCGGAGCACAGGCTCCGGACGCGCAGACTCAGCACGTGCAGGCTCAGCGGCCATGGCTCATGGGCCCAGCCGCTCCAGGGCAATGGGGGATCTTCCCGGACCGGGGCACGAACCCGTGTCCCCTGCATCAGCAGGCGGACTCTCAACCACTGTGCCACCAGGGAAGGGAAGCCCTGTCTTTTTTTAACTGTATGTGTGTCTTACTTCTATTCTCTCTAGTGCTTTTAACATTTCTCTCTTCATCTTTGATGTTATACACTTACACCAGCTCATACTAATGAATATATTCATTTTTCTTCCTCTTGCTTGAAGTACTGTGTGTTTTTTTAAATCCTGAGAACTACCATCTTTCTTTAGTTCCCAGCAATTCTTTGCCATTATGTCCTTTTGGTCTCTCCCTAGTCTCATAATTTTCTCATATTAGAATAACTATTAGGGTATGTTTAACCTTTTTCTCATTTTTCTTTCCCATGTCTCTTAACCTCTTTATATTTTTCTTTCTTTCTTTGTGATATAACTTGAGTGATTTCCACTGATCTATCTTCCAGTTTCATTACTCTCCCTTCAGCTGAGTTTTTTATATGACTATATATTTTATTTTTAGAATTCTTTTTTTGGCTGTTTCTCAAACTAACGTGATTGTTTTACATCTATTGATTTTTTTTTTTACCATGTTCTTAATCTGTGGATGTTATTTCTTATTTTGAATCTTTTATTACTTTTTATTATGTTAATTTTAAAGTCCATTTTAAGTTACTTTGCAGTTGGTAGTCACTTGGGTATGAATCTTATTATTTCTTGTGCCTGCTGACACTCCTAATGAGTTTCCATGTGTGATTTGTAACTTTTGTGATTTGGGGTGTGAACTCATGCTGAGCGTGAGTTGTCTTTCACAGATGTGCTGCTGCAGCACTGGATTGTGGAGGCCTTCTCATGTGGCTCTTTCATATTGGTCAGGGTATTTGTGGATTCCATGAATTCTGGAGCAATTTTTACGTTAGTCTCTCTACTCAGGATTTCCTTACCAAATGGGTAGTGCATGTTCCAGAACCACACATTCCAAGAGTAATAGTGTTTCTCCCAATATAACGATTCAACAAGAATTTCAGTAGTAAAAATTTCAGAACATTAACATTAATGGATTCATAACATCTTTTAACACAGTGCCAGTCCACCCCTTTTCACTGTACAGTTGAGGAAAATGAGGTCAAAAAGTTAAATAACTTGTGCTGAAATCCAATGAATTAAAGGCAGAGCAGATCCTAAAAGTTGGACCCTTTTCTTGTTAAAGTGCATTTCAACTTTATATAGATGGTGACTGAGGTACTTGCTTTTGTTACTATTCTTAACTTTGGCTTCATGATCCAAGTGCCTGGAAAGTGGCTCCCTGAGGCTGATCCTACTCTGTGTTGTATGTTATCAAACATTTTGGCAGTGTTAATTCTTTCATGCCCAATTAACAAATTAAAGCAGTAATTTTCTGTGTTACTGCTGGTAGAGACACTGGTAGATTCTGCCTTGACAGATCTTCCTTTATCAACAGTTTACTATTGTCGCCCTTTTAAGTCATGCAATCTGCTTACAAATAGCTAAAGCTTCTTAAAGACTGCTGCCATGTCTTAAGATTTTTTTTTCTTCCTACAGTGACTAGCAAAGCACCTGCCACACATAGGCATTCTATAAATACCTGCTGATTTGGCAGTTTATTAAGAATTTTCCTTTTTCTCTTCCATTTTCTTTTTTTTGTTTTGTATTGGGTAATGGAACCTTTGGGGACATGTTCATGTGAAGTTTTCAGGCGTTTACTTCCTTTCCATGTTTTTACAGAGAACATACACAAATAGGTGACTAGTGTTTATTTATCTAATTTAAAGTAAATTATAATGATTTATTTTGTGTTCTGTGTGCAGAACAGAGTGTTCTGAACATAACTCCAAGTAGAAGAGCCTCAGGCTGAAGGTACAGTATCTTGTTTACACTGAAGGAGCCTGTGTGTGGACAAGAAAGCGCTGACAGCTCAAATGGATCCCATGGAACTGAGCAATGTCAACATCGAACCTGATGATGAGAGCATCAGTGGAGAAAGTATTCAAGATAGCTACACCGGGATGGGAAATTTAGAAAAGGCAGCAATGAGCAGGTATGGGGTTAAAATAACCAGGTTCCATGGAAAAATAAGAGATATTTATGGACATGGAAAACAAGGTTTTTGTTGGGAAAAATTGGATTTATTACCTATTTGAGAGATAACAATGACTTTGATGTTAACACATCAGCTCTCTGATCCTGAAGTACACATTATTATATTATTATTGTATGTCAATCCTTTGTGTGATTAATTTAGAATTGCAGTTACAGTGTTCTTGTCCCTATTAATAATGTGGAATAATTTAAATGATATTAGCCTATCACTTCTGTTACCTTTTGGACTATTCTCTCAGACTCCTCTTCCTCTGACTGCCCTGTTGCTACATCTCCAGAGTTCTGCAGGGATTCTTCTCTGGCTAAAATTGTCCTATGAGCAAGCTTGTTCACAGCCATCAGGCTTCACCCACAGAACATATGCCATATCTTCCGCCTGTTCCACTTCTATCTCAACTCACAGATGTGTTTACTACACATCTCTACTGGATGACTCATGTGTCTGAATTGCCTCATTGATAAAGTCAAACTTGTAATGTCTAATATTGAACTACTGCCATTCCCTTCAAACTCTGCCCCTCCTCGAGCAAACCCATCTTGGTGAAAGTCATCACTATCATTCAGGAACTCAATCAAAGGATGTTTGGTGTCAACTTTGGCTCATCCTTTCCCCGAAACCGCAATGTTCGACTATATCTGGTTGGTTCTACCTCATTAATATTTCAAATCTACCCACTTGTCTGTACTTATTCTATTGCCATCTTACTATAGGCCCTCATCATCTGTCACCTGTCTACTAGAACAGCCCTGATTTGTCTTCCTGTCTTATACTTTGCTCTCTTCCAACTAAGCCCTTCACATCCCCTGCAAAAGTAATCTTTTACAATTGCAAATTGACTTATGTTCCATCCCTGGGTAAACCCTTTCAGTGGTTCCCCATTAGCTATAGGAGAAAGATTAGACTATACATGCATTGCTTGGCATATAAGGCCTTGCATGATCTGGCCCTCATCTAGCTCTCCTGTCCATCTCTTGCCCTGCTCCCTGTTTGTACCCTCTTTCCTAGACTTGTCGAGCCACTCAGAGCTCCTGTTCCTTCATTAACTCTGCTCTGTGTGCCTGGAATGCCCTTTTTTTTAGTATTACCCACTCACCTTACCCTTTTTCTCTATTGACAGCACTCATCCTTCAAGACTCAGCCCAATGTTAGTTCTCCCGTGAAGCCTTCCCCCAGTTAGAAGTGACCACCCCCTGCTTTGCATAACCTCTCCCTGTCCAGATGTTCACGATGCCACTACAACATGTTAGTGGTACTGCCTGGTACATAGTAGCTGCACAACTGTTATTTGATGAGTTTATTAATTCCTCACAAAATATTATATAACACAAATTATGCACGACTTAAGACATTCAGAAGTGAATATTTGACCAAATCTCAGTCTGAAGTAGAGAATCTTATCCTCAAACCAAGACGTCTTATTGCATTCACAACATCCAGGAAGGGTGTCGGGAGGAAGCACTGCTCTTCCTCCAAGAAGCCAGCGCAGTAAACGTTAGTGTTGTCGGACGAGAGAGGCTGTGGAGATGTAAACATGATGCTTTCTAGTTAGGTGACCCTTGAGGAAGCACAATGTGGTAGAACCAGGGCTTTGGAATCCGCAGAGGAGTCACCTGATCTTGGAGAAGATATTTATCTTCTTTGAGCTTCAGTGGAAAATGCAGAATGGCAAACCAACACCTACTCTGCTGAGGATTAAGTGAGTGCCTTTGAGATAGATGATACTCCGTAAACTTTTGTTTTTCCTCCTGCACTTCATCACCCTCAGGAAATCGATCAAATCTGAGGGCTCTTTTGTTTCTGAGAAGGATGCACACAGATATGAGCTCTATGGAGGTGGCAGAGCTGAAGGGGACATGGTCCTAAGAACAGTCCTACAGAGTCATTCCATTTGGTCCTCTGAAAGCCATCATGGAAAGAGCAAGAATGCTTTTGTTAGCTTCAGATAATGTGTTCTGGAACACTTACAGTGACCTAGCTTGTAACTCCTGACTCAAGTGGGTCATCATTTTGCAATTGTATGATCACTTTAAAGAGATGGGTTTTGTTTATGTTTGGATAGATCTCTTAAATGTAAATTTAGAGGGAAGTTCAACGTAATACATTTATTTGGAATCATTATACTTATGTTTTCAATATATGCTGGGTTTGGTATTAAATCATTGAAGACACTGGGGACATTTCTCATATGTTTTATACAATCTTGGCATGTTTTATGACTACAACTCATCTCATGCCAAAATAAGAACATGCAAATGTCTCAAAGGAGAAAGTCTATTTACTTTCACATTTAAAAATTTAAAAATTACTCATGGACTAAAGGATTCTAACTTATTGATTAAGGTCAAAATAGAACATCGGACATTCCAGAGTTTAAATCTAGATGACACTTTTGTTTTTATAGGTTAGGTCCATTTTGGGCTCCAGTTCATTTTATGGTCTCCATTTTCAACTATGAACATTGTGTACCAGTCTCCACATAGCAAGTATATTAACTACGGACATTAAAATAAAGCACAAAAGGGAGGGGGAGTGCAGAAGTGCAGAGGTGGAAGAAGGCAGCATCTGAGGGCATTATACTTCCTTCCAGAAATAGGAGGAAAATGACAGGATATGTTCCTAACTTGTACGCCATGAGGTTCAAGAAAATCCACTTCTTGAGTTTTAGAAAAGCACACAAAACTTTATGATTTTGTCTGCTCGTTCTATCTACACTTTATATTGTTCTCTATTCTCAAAAAGTAACCTTGTTATCCTTCTTTCTCATAAGGTATATTCAGAATTAGCTTCTATTATAAGAGATCATTTGTACAGATCTATAATAATTATTTTCCCCTTTTATATTTCTAAGGGTTATTTTAATAAAATACTCTCCAATCATTTTATTTTACTTTCTCATGAAAGAAATGCCCTAAAATTGCGATCTATCTAATTATAAAGCACTTTTAAGAACTAAGCATACATATTTGAGCATTTCCTGTAACAAAAAGAAAGCCTGTGTGATATTTTGCAGTGTCAAAATGCAATGGTGGGGCTTCGCTGGTGGCACAGTGGTTGAGAGTCCGCCTGCCGATGCAGGGAACACGGGTTGGTGCCCCGGTCCGGGAAGATCCCACATGCCGCGGAGCGGCTGGGCCCGTGAGCCATGGCCGCTGAGCCTGCGCGTCCGGAGCCTGTGCTCCGCAAATGGGAGAGGCCACAACAGTGAGAGGCCCGCGTAACGCAAGGAAAAAAAAAAACAAAAAACAAAAAACAAACACTTCTGCTTCAAAGAATATTGTCAAGAAAATAAAAAGATAAGCCAAAGAATGTGATATTTTCAAATTGTATATCTGATAAGGGACTTTTCACCAGAATATATAAAGAACACTTACAACTTAACAATAAAAAGGCAACCCAATTAAGAAATGTGACTGGTACTAGATCCATATCCTCAAAACCTCTGGCACAGAGCTCCAGGAGCCGACCAGTACTGTCAGGGGATGTGCAGCTTCTAGCCTGTACCAAGTAGACCGCAGTCATCATGTTCCATGGATAGTGACATCTTAAAGTCCTCCCAACTCATCTACTAATTCATTGGATATCTTTAATGTTTTTCTTAGTTTCATTCATTGTCTAACAATTCAAGTACATTTTCAGAGTAATTAAACTACACACACTCACACACAACCAAACACAGCACAGAGCTACCATCCAACTCCTTTCGAGCAAGGGATATGTGTATAAAAAGATGGAGCCCAAAAAGAGGAAAATACCAGCTACAGTGCCCTGCCCAGGGCTGCATGGCGCTGTGGGAGACCCTAGACCTGGGATCTGGTGCTTCTGGACACGCTACTGCACTCTTCTGAGCCATAGTCGCTGCATATTTAGAGCAGAGACATGAAAGTTTCTCTCACAGAGACATTTGAGCATCAAGTGAGATGGGATCAAATTGCCAAGGCACTTAATAAATATTTACTGAATTACTAAGATCCTCTGATCATGGTGTATTAGCAGTTGAGCAAACTCAGTCACTACTCTGTTCCTTTTCTTTGGGAGGGCTCGAAATGGCAACAAAATTAGCTCTAATTATTCTCTCTCTCTCTCTCTTTTTTTTTTTTTTTTGCATAGTCAATGTGTGAAGAAGAAATGTGGCTTAGAAAAGATCCCAACTAAAAAAATATTTTCTTCCTTCATAACTTTCTCCCTCCCTCCCAAAGTATATTCATAAATGGGGCTCAGTCATTGGTCTGGAAGGAACAGTAGTATGTGGAGAAGAGAAAAACAAGTCTTAAGTGTCTTGCTTTTCCTCTCCTAATTCAGTGACAGATCACCTGAAACATAAGTATAACTCAGAGGATTTACTAGATGTTTTTACTGTCTTCTCTTCCTTTGTGTGTGTGTGTGTGTGCAGTCAATTTACTAATGAAGATGCTGAAAGTCAGAAATTTCTGACAAATGGATTTTTGGGGAAAAAGAAGCTGGCAGATTACGGCGATGAACATGTAAGTGACTTTCTGCTTTCTGGCAGTAAACAGGACTTGAGGATGTCTGATCTACCTGGGTCTCTGTGCGAAAACAAAGTGACTGAAATTTTCCAAGCCTTGATCAGCACATTCTCTGTTTATTCAGGCCCTTACTGGAATAAGGGCTTGTTTTTCCTGTTCGCCATATGGCTGCATAAATCATTTATGAAATTTATTTGTTTTCTGGAGAAATCATTCTAACCCAAATGTAATCTGCAATCCTACATGCTTTCCCTTCTTTATATTACTCAACATGTATTTTTTATTTTTACTGAGACCCCTGCTTAAATCAAGTACTACATTCCACTGAAAATTACACACTTTTATTGAAGTTGAGTCATGACTTTCATTCACTGTGATTTTATCTTAATCTTCACTATTGGATGGTAGTCTCCTCCAGTAAAGATAATATAGGATAAGAATAATCCAAAAAAAGGTTCGTCCTTTGGCAAATATTTGCTTATCACGCATCCCTTTTTCTTCAAGCATCCTGGAACCACCTCCTTTGGAATGTCTTCATTCAATCTGAGTAATGCCATCATGGGCAGTGGAATCCTGGGCCTGTCCTATGCCATGGCCAACACAGGGATCATCCTTTTTATGTAAGTGAATGGACATATCTACACTTGGTTCAAAGCCCATGTATACCTGGTGCTCTTTCAATTAATCTGAAGTTTGATCTTTGTGAATAGGAATAATCTGAGAAAATATTAACATATTCTCTTCCTTTTAAATAAAACAACAACGAAAAGTGATCAGAGCAGTCTAATCATCATACTTGTTTAAAAAAATATTTTCTTCCTTCATAACTTTCTCCCTCCCTCCCAAAGTATATTCATAAATGGGGCTCAGTCATTGGTCTGGAAGGAACAGTAGTATGTGGAGAAGAGAAAAACAAGTCTTAAGTGTCTTGCTTTTCCTCTCCTAATTCAGTGACAGATCACCTGAAACATAAGTATAACTCAGAGGATTTACTAGATGTTTTTACTGTCTTCTCTTCCTTTGTGTGTGTGTGTGTGTGCAGTCAATTTACTAATGAAGATGCTGAAAGTCAGAAATTTCTGACAAATGGATTTTTGGGGAAAAAGAAGCTGGCAGATTACGGCGATGAACATGTAAGTGACTTTCTGCTTTCTGGCAGTAAACAGGACTTGAGGATGTCTGATCTACCTGGGTCTCTGTGCGAAAACAAAGTGACTGAAATTTTCCAAGCCTTGATCAGCACATTCTCTGTTTATTCAGGCCCTTACTGGAATAAGGGCTTGTTTTTCCTGTTCGCCATATGGCTGCATAAATCATTTATGAAATTTATTTGTTTTCTGGAGAAATCATTCTAACCCAAATGTAATCTGCAATCCTACATGCTTTCCCTTCTTTATATTACTCAACATGTATTTTTTATTTTTACTGAGACCCCTGCTTAAATCAAGTACTACATTCCACTGAAAATTACACACTTTTATTGAAGTTGAGTCATGACTTTCATTCACTGTGATTTTATCTTAATCTTCACTATTGGATGGTAGTCTCCTCCAGTAAAGATAATATAGGATAAGAATAATCCAAAAAAAGGTTCGTCCTTTGGCAAATATTTGCTTATCACGCATCCCTTTTTCTTCAAGCATCCTGGAACCACCTCCTTTGGAATGTCTTCATTCAATCTGAGTAATGCCATCATGGGCAGTGGAATCCTGGGCCTGTCCTATGCCATGGCCAACACAGGGATCATCCTTTTTATGTAAGTGAATGGACATATCTACACTTGGTTCAAAGCCCATGTATACCTGGTGCTCTTTCAATTAATCTGAAGTTTGATCTTTGTGAATAGGAATAATCTGAGAAAATATTAACATATTCTCTTCCTTTTAAATAAAACAACAACGAAAAGTGATCAGAGCAGTCTAATCATCATACTTGTTCAACCAGCCATCCCTAACCAAACGACAGAAAGTTTATGTGCCCAATCCCCCAAACTGCTGGAACAGCCCTACCAGTCCATAGAAGCCATTTTACAAAGTAATTGGTTATAAAATAATTTGGTGTTTAATAGTTAAAAAGATCTTTCCCGGCAGCAAATCTGACTTTATACACACTCTTAGGGAAAACATCCCTTCCCAAACCAGACCTACAGAGTCCTGCATGCCCTGGTCCCATCTCCTGTGCCCCTATATACAAGATATACTGGGCACCGTGACCTTCTCTCCATCCCATGAAGGTGACATTCCCTCTCACCACAGGTCCTTTGCATGTGATCTTGGAACCTTCTTTCCTTTCCTCTTCAGCTAGTTAACTCCTCATAACTCAGCTCAGCCTCACCTCAGTTATGCCTTCCCCAATCTCCGTGACTTGGACAAACCACCTTATTAGACACTCATCACAGTGTTAATATTTTAGTGCAGTCGTCTGATTCATTTGGTTAATGTCTCTCTCCCTTTCTAGACTATCATCTCCAAAGGGTTGAGTCCATGTCTGTTTTTACTCACTGCACGTCTGTATCCCCAAGACCTAGAAACAGTGCTTGGCGCGGAGATTTTTGCAGAGTGGCCAAAGTTTATACCTAAACCAATGCACTTTATCCAAACTTGGTCAAATGCTGCCTAGTGGTAGCAGCATCACATAGCCAACCTGGAGGATGGACACCACATTGTCTGTGACAGACAGCCACAGACATCTGTGCATTATGTACAGCCTGGTATTTTCAAAGACACAGTTGGTGGCAGTGAAATGCTTCACAAGAATAAAGTCTAGTGTTAGTCAGGCATCAGTATGAATGCAGATCACAACCCCTAATGCGGTGCTGGAGTCTTAAATAACTGTCTAAGAATGCAACATTTATATTATAAATATATGCTATTTGTGTTCCAAATATCACTTATGATTAGGTAATCACACAGCTATTTGAGGGCTAAGGATCGGACTGAACTATAAATATTTATATTGTGTCAGTGCTTTGATTGAACTGTTAGGTGTCGTATTTTTTAGCTGAATGGCTTTTGATATCAGCTTTACTTTTCTAAGCCATGCTTGAAATAAAGTAGTTTTTAAAATTTTTCTGACTCCTAATGGCTAGAGGTATATTCATATGCATATTTGTACCCTTTTATAATGTACACTATCTCTAAGACAAAAGACTGCCTTCTCCTCACTAATTACACATACCATTAAAATTAATTAGGGGGCTTCCCTGGTGGCGCAGTGGTTGAGAGTCCGCCTGCCAATGCAGGGGACACGGGTTCGTGCCCCGGTCCGGGAAGATCCCACATGCCGCAGAGCGGCTGGGCCCGTGAGCTATGGCTGCTGAGCCTGTGTGTCCGGAGCCTGTGCTCCGCAACGGGAGAGGCCACAACAGTAAGAGGCCCGTGTAACACAAAAAAAAAAAAAAAAAAAATTAATTAGGAAATTTTCGTAGATCACTGATGAATAGAAGTAAAGAAACACTCCCCCCAATCCTAGAGTTCATTTTCATGGCAGGAGAATATTCCACTTTTAAAACTGAAAGCCTCATTTCAGGCCTGTAAACATTTAGCAGATTAATTTGGCCAGAACAATTACATAGCTGGATATCATAGGTGTGTTTTGTGTATCCAAGTAGCCCAAACTGGATTCAGCAATCTCCCTTAATTCCCAACAAGTGACACAGGATTTCATCGGTGTTACTTTTAGTATTTTCTGCCAAAGCAGAAAATGTATTTAGAATACAGGGTACGCTCATTATTTTTCCGGGGAACAAAATTATATAATCTGAATTACATAATTCTTTAAAAGCAGGTCAATTCATAACATATATGGAAAAATGTATGAATAAGACATTGATTAGGCAGTTCTGGTGAACATGTTTTGTAAAAGAAAAAAAAAAACAGTACAATAGAGCTAGAATAGCTATAACATTTGTAACTCGTGGTCTAAATCTACATTTGTAACACTGACTTCCCAAGGAATTACCAAAGAATTAGATCAGTTGAGGGGAGACTGTTTGGTATGCTCTCATCATATTAAACAAAGGATAAGATTTTTTTTTTTTAATTTCAGGTAAAGTTTAGTATTGTGCCTTAATTTATTATATAGATGCTTCTATCTATACTCTTTATTTTTGCTGTCCAATTCTTGATTTTTGGAGAAGCATTGATCACTGTATACATAAAGAAATCATATATGCCTGTGGACATGTGGAGGGTCCTGAACCAGAAATGATTTTTCTGAATACAGCAAAGGTTTTCCTGCACCCTAGACTTACCTTTCTCTGTTTTCTCTATTATACAGGCAATTGCCAGACCCTCTGGTTCACACATCTGATCACTGTCATCTAATATGCAGGCTCAGTAGTAAAGTAGCTCAGAATTTGCTTTGACTTCTGTATTTCTAGATTTTAGATTAATGTTTAGTCAGGTCATTGAATAGCCCTTCCATTATAAATGTTCATGGGAATATCACGCAGATATGGTGTACATATACCCATATGCTGAGTAAGTATTTGCTAATTTTGCTATGCATTTAGCATCTAAGTTATAAACCAGATTCTACTACTGGCTAGAATGTAAGACTAAAAAAGGTGCTTTAGGAACTTCCAATAGTACATTTTGGCCCATAAAATAAAGCCAATTCCAGTTCTGGGACATTTAAGGGCATTGGTGGAGTTCTGAAAAGAATTCTTCAGCTTCCCCCAAATCCACATACTCTTGGCAAGTTAATGATTGAAAAGACCAGTGTAATAATGTATTGTAACATCTAATCTTATTACATCTTATTTTTTATAGAAACATTATTGTCTCCTCTCTATTCCCTTCACAGAATCATGCTGCTTGCCGTGGCAATCCTATCTCTCTATTCAGTTCATCTTTTATTAAAGACTGCAAAGGAAGGAGGTATGCCACTCCCTAGACCTAAGACATGCTATTTTGATTCTCCTTAAACGATATTTCAGCCTTTAGCTCTATACCTATAGGATGGTATTGGTCAATTTTACATTTCATTTTCTTCTAACCCCAATCACATGGTCTCTCCATGTTTTTAGTTATCTGGGCAAGTGAGGCAAGTGAAAGTCAACCTGCTCAGGTTCAAGCCAAATAGAGAAAAAGACTTTTGGTGGATGATAGAAATAACAGTTCTGACTTGCTGCCTGGAGCCAAGATGAATGAAGGCATCGCTTCTTGTTTGGAGAACATTTACCTTATTTTGTAATGGCTTTTGAGATTGCGTATTTGGGGTTTGTAATTTCTATATGGTGTTTGTTTACATGTTTGAGGCTCCAGTGGAGAATTACATAGAAATATTTTAGTCACTAAAACAGTTTTTTTTTTAAACAAGTTTCTTTTCATTTTTGATTATAGGATCTTTAATTTATGAAAAACTAGGTGAAAAGGCATTTGGATGGCCTGGGAAAATCGGAGCTTTTATTTCCATTACAATGCAGAACATTGGAGGTAAGAGGATATGGCTTTCAACAAACCATTTAAACTTTCTAAAAGATGTTCAAAAAATAAGAAAACTCAATGGCAATGAACAGGCCCTTTAAATACAGAAAAATAGCTGTTTTATCATTTTTAAATTTCAAAAGTAGAGTTTCCTAAATAGATTTGCTCTTTAATTGATCCTTAATCCCTCTTTAATTGAAAATAGCGATATCTAAGAAATGAAATACTATATAAAACCCTACCAAATAAATTCTAGAATTAAAATATAAAATAAAACCTTTCTTGATTTCAAATGGCTTTAATTATTACTTTTAAAAGTTAAAGCATTAGTGCTTAGATCTGTCATTGCCCAAACAGTTGATGTGTCGCATGTATGATTGAGTTTATTTCACAAAAGGGAAAATTTAGTATCTGAGGCACATAGCCAGATTTTGGGGTCCTTGAGACACAGCCTGCACAGAGCCAGCCCACTGTAGAGTATCCCTAGAAATTGTGCTAAGGCAAAACTCTGGCTAGGCATCAGAAGCATTATAAAGCACAGATTTCTTGGTCCTACCGATTCTTTTCATTCCTACTGAATGATCCCTTCCAGGGGAGAGCCGAGAAGTACATATTTTTAATAGTGTTCCAGGTGATATGTATGCCCACCAGCTTCACTGGTCCTATCGTGTCTTTGACCCTCAAAAGGCATCTTGACCCATATTTCAGATGTCCTACTGGCTAAGTCTCCTTGCACGACCTGGACTATATCACCATATAGTGGAACTTATTTCCTCACCTCCTACCCAGTCCCCAAACCTGTTATTCTATACTTCCATTCTTTCATCTCAGTGAACAGTACCAGCAGCATCCAGTTTCTTAAGCCAGCAATCTGGGGGTCAGCCTAAACTTTTCCCTCTCTCCCTAACCCTGACAATCCAATCAAATACCAGCTTTTATCCATTCTTTCTCTTATTTAGCCTTTGAATCTCTCCTCTCCTTCTAGTCTCACTATCACACTTCAGGTGATTACTATTTCTGCTCAGACTGTTGCAGTAGACATCTACCTGTTATTCCTGTATTTAGTTTCCCCTCTTCCATCTGTAATTCATCTTCCAAATTAACTTGGTCAAATTCAGATCTACTCTTGCTTCTCACATGCATAAATTTCTTCAGCATATGCCCTCCTGATTTTCAAGACAAAATTTAAATTCTTCAGTCTGACATATAAGGGTTTTCATCATCTTTCCTTTGCCTACCTTTCTGATACCTTTCTACAAACCCCAATCTCTCTCTCTCCTCTCTCTCTCTCTCTCTCTCTCTCTCTCTCTCTCTCTCTCTCTCTCTCTCTCTCTCTACCTATCTATCTATCCATCATCTGTTCCCTATGTGTCCTGTGTCATACTGTAACAAACTATATTTAGTTCCCCTACTTTTACAATCCTCCAGCCCTAACACATAAACATTCTCTGGCTCTCCCTCTCTGTTTGCTCCATGATCCATCGTTCTCTAGGCTATTAGGTACTAGCTCTTCTGGGCTCCCTTAGCCTTGTTTGTATATATCTGGTATGTCACTGTTTTTTAAAAGACATTTTAAAACCCATGAGTAGAGGATAGACTTTTGGCGCCTGATAACACCTGAATTTGAGCTTGTTTCTGTCACTATCTATGACCTTGGGAAAATCACTTTGCACCTCTGAGTCCAATTTTTCCACCTATGCAATTGAGAGTAATAGCTCATCCTCACAGTGTCATAATAATACAGGTTCAGTACATGCACCCTCCTCTCCAGTTCTCGGATTCAATATCCATGTGACTGGAGCTCTCCTGGTTGTTTTTAAATGGCACTTTTATAATTATAAGACAAATATATGCTAATTGTGAAAAACAAAAACATTACATAAATATATAAATTACAAAGAAATGTTTATGTAAATCATCCTTAGAAAAACCGACGCCCGGTTTTCCTCTATGACAAATTTAACAAATATATCGTTACTGTTAAAACAGGATCATCTTCTAATACCGATTTACCGCTTGCTTTTTTTATTTAACAGTATGCCTTGAATGTTTTTGCATATTACTCTTTTTAATGGCTTTTGAGCTTTCCATTGTATAAATACACCACAATTGGTTTACTGAATCCCTTAATGAACAGTTTTGGATCGTTCCCAGTTTTTTTTACTATTGTAAACAATGCTGCAGTAAATAAACTTACACAGAGATCTTGCAAGGAGGTCATTCTTCTTAATTAATAAAATCACTGGAATTATCTATCATTTCTAGAGTGCAGCAATTTCTTTAGTAACCTTTATCCAGCTATACCTGCTCCTGATAACGGATAGTTGGTAGGCAGATAAATAAAATCAGTCATATCTTAATGATTTGTATTTATGTCTTTCATATTTTTTGTATAGTAAGACTACAGTCCTGGGTAGAATTTGGCAGTAACACTGGAATTGTTTCATTCATTTTACTGGCATTGGGTCCCAAGCATATAAGTCCCCCATTCCCCACCAAATAAACTGCTTTACATTTGGTTCAAATTCTCAGCCTTATCAAGGTTTAAAATATCAAGCCTTTCATAGAATCTCTTCATAGGTGATCTTATATACTTGTTTGGACCACTGAACTAACTGGACATACACATGCTTAGCCCTGAGCCCAACAGGCTGAGTGGCAGCAGCATTGTCTATTGTTCCAGGTATAGCTACTATTATGCTTCTAAACAATGGAATAAACTATAACATCATCTCTCAGTCAAGCCCCTCACCCCACAGTGTGGCTTTAAGAGAGTGAGATGAAATTTCATACACCTTTCCTGAAAATCTCTCACTTTGGTTTCTCTATGTGATTAGTGGTTATTGTGGCCTAAAAGAAATCACTCGTATTTCTGTATTTAGCAACTCCACATTTAGAACGTTTAATTTTCTCAATCCCCTGAAAAATTAACACTGACCATTAGCAGAATAATGTTGACATTACCCAGACAGGTCTGGATCATTCTGAATTTTCGAAGACCAAACACATTAACAGTGGTGACATCACTGAGAGTCAGCAACTAATAGCTCTAAAATTGAATGGTACCTCGCTGAACCAGTTAATCAGAAATATCTCCTCTGTTTACCCTCTGTAAGATTTAGCTTTAGCCAAGGTCTTTGTAAAGATTAACCAAATCATGTTTACAGAAGACACATCAGGTATTGTAAAAATCATTTCATTGCACAATAGAGAAGACACACTGGCCTGAAATCAGGGATCTTATATTTTGGATGTGGTCTGTCATTTTCAAGCTGTGCGATCTTGGACATGTCAGTTAAGCTCTCAAATTTTTTATATCCTCAGCTGTGGAATGAAGATGATAAGATGCACCTTGCTCTTTCATGTGGATTTTCAGCTGATCACATGCAGAACTAAACAATGTGGGGAACTGTTATCACCGTTATTACTTTCGTTTGAGATTAAGGAAATATTTTTAAACTATGAATAGTTCAATCTGCAACTTAGATATCTGCTTTAAATGTCTGTTAGCAAAAATTCACCAGAAGGATGTTGCACACACTTAAACCTTGTAATGCGAAACTTGTCAGTTTTATTTTCAATTGAGTCTTTTGATCACGTGTGAAATAGCAAATTAGTATTATTCTTCACTGAGTGGTTGGACTTGGGAAAGGGATGTTGCATAAATCCCTACAATTGTAGGCAAAATTGTATGTTATGCATATGTATGCATAACTATTTTTCCAAGGAGAGGGTTTATAGATTTTATAGATCAGGTATTCAGAAGAGCACATGATCACACATACATCACTTATCTAGACGTTCAAGAAATTTTGCCACTTTGTATGATTTCTTATTTGGACAAAGGATATAGAAAAAACTTCATTGACAAAGGTTAGAGAAGCTATCCTCTCTTGTACTTTTTTTTTTTATCAATCCAGTATGACTCCAGGAAAAAAACTTTGAAACTGTAGCTTCACTGAAAACCTCAGAGCTGGATTTAACACAGAATCAGCATTGATACTGTTAGCAAAGGTTCACAGGCAAGAGCCAAAGGGCCGAATGTCTATTCATGAGAAGAACTTGGAAACAGTACAGAAAACATAGTGGGTGGCTTTTCTTTCGCTTTGGGAATTACTGAGAAGGAGGGGTGTACCAATGCCTGGACTTCTCACAACTTGCCTGTGACTTTGGTGCCGTGCACACCACTAAGCTCTCACGTCTTCCATTTTAGCCATGTCAAGCTACCTCTTCATTATTAAATACGAACTACCTGAAGTAATCAGAGCGTTCATGGGACTTGAAGAAAATACTGGGTATGTCTTCTGCTCTCTCTGTAACATCAAGAGACTCATTCTACTTGGTCTTTTCTGATCCTAATATTCTGGGCTCTCTTTTCTAGAGAATGGTATGTCAATGGCAACTACCTCGTCATATTTGTATCAGTTGGAATCATTCTCCCACTTTCTCTTCTTAAAAATTTAGGTAAAGTCATTTTCCATTTTTATTTTCATTTTGTATTCCAAGAGGTAAGCTGATTGAGGATGCCATATTCACCTTCCGGAATTTCTCTGCTAACCCCTAGGTTACCTTGGTTATACCAGTGGATTTTCTCTTACCTGCATGGTGTTTTTTGTCAGTGTGGTAAGTGATTTTTACATGACCCTTGTAACTTGGTAGGCGTGTGATGCTTTCAGTGCCTGAATTGGTGTCCTCATTTTTGTTCAAGCACATCATTAGCATGAAATAGTTCTTGCATCACAAGTAATTTCCTTGCATTCTAATTTGGAATGAGAAAAGAACAGTCATGAGTTTAAAAACAGTTGAGTTAGAATGTCAAGACCGTTGCTAATAGTATGTTCTAGGCACACTGAATGTATATTTGGACGAAAGGAGCACTTCAAGCAGAAATGTGACAACAACCCAGTATTTAGACAGGCGGAGGAAAAAGAAGTCAAGAGTCCCAGAAGATAAATGAGTAGGCTATAGAATTAGCCATATTTACATGAATCAGCCATTTTCTCTTATTCATTCTACCCATGAAGAGAAGGTGACCACAGTGGAATTAAAGAAAGAAATCCTTTCCCCACCCCACTCCCTCTCCTCTCCAAAAGGGGGAATTTCTGTAAATATCATGAATGCCGACATTTATATAGCATTTCCCCAAAGAGGCAAAGGAGGAGGGGGGAATTTCCTGATGACCCATATTTTCATTAGTTGGAAGAAATGAAAGAGGTGCAATGTAGCAAGAAAATGATCATCTTTCTCATGGAAGAGTATGCATGAAGTTTGGGATAGATTCACGCAAAATACTGTCTTGTTGACTCTAAGGGAGAGAGTTGCCAACCATAGTTCCAACTCCTTACATCAAACTGAGGCTAGAGGGAGTCTCCGTTGTCCATTAGTCTAAAAGGAATCCTCAGCAGAGTTCCCTCGCCTCTACCCTATAAACCACACACAGGGATTTTTGTTTCATTGTTTTCCTCAAAAGGCTGACTTGTTGTTGTGTTAATGACCGGGTCTAGGTGATTTACAAGAAATTCCAAATACCCTGCCCTCTGCCTGTTCTGGATCACAATGTTGGGAATCTGACATTCAACAGTACAGTTCCAATGCACGTGATGATGTTACCCAACAACTCTGAGAGTAGTGATGTGAACTTCATGATGGATTACACCCACCAGAATCCTGCAGAGCTAGATGAGAAACAGGCCAAGGGCTCTATTCATGGCAGTGGAGTAGAGTATGAAGCACACAGTGATGACAAGTGTCAGCCCAAATACTTTGTATTCAACTCCCGGGTAAGTGAGAGGTCTAGGCCTCTAAGAGCCTAGCAACGTGGCCTCTGAGTTTTTATCTCACAAACTGAGATGGCCTGGGGTAGCTCTCTGTGTTGGAATGCTAAACATGCGGTGTTGTCTTTGTTTTTCAGACGGCCTATGCAATTCCCATCCTAGCATTTGCTTTTGTATGCCACCCTGAGGTCCTTCCCATCTACAGTGAACTCAAAGAGTAAGGCAGCCATCATTTTAGCATTCTAATTTGCTTTGAAAATGTGCTCATATTTTCAAAGGTGCTTTACACAGAAGCATAGTTTACAGGTTTGTCTTCACAGGAGGTTTATGCTATAACCACTCATCAATAATGTGCTTTTACCACAAAGGTGTGAATCAGCCCCCTCACTGCTTCCTTTTCTCCTGTTCCTTCATCCTAAGGATCCAGGGGAGGGGTTCAGGACAGAGGAAGGATGAGCCAATGTCTGTAAGGATTTTGGCAAGCATGGGGAATTTGAATTTGAATATTGGTGGGAAGAAGTGAGGTCATCTGAACTGGAAATGACCCACACCCATGAAGACCAAAAATTATGATTAGGGTGGCCTGGCTAAGCCACTGATGTCACCTATGGTCAGTCTTTAACCCTTGCCTAGAAGACGTTCCACCACTGGGGTGTGCCCATATCTGGCCTTCATAGTCTAATCTGTATAATGGAAACACTGGTTAGACAATCTTCTTTCTTCCAGCTGATATTCGATGATTCCTTAATACTCTTTTCCCTTTGAGGTTGTTAACATGTCCTTGGGGATGAGTGGGTCTGAGTGGGTCTAAGCCCACTTCCTTTACCCTGAGGGGAGGTGGTCCTGTAATTCTCATCTTCTTTACCCAGACATCAATAACCTCAGTCTTTGTTCTCACTAAATAACAATAACTTGCCCCATATATTCCGATTTACCTCTTAAAAAACTTATAGAGCACTTTCAATTATTTTGATGTCTTTGATTTACTTGGAAAATCCCATGTGGCAGTTACTCTACACTTGATCTGAGCCGAAAGACAGAGAAGTGATAGCAGTTACCCCAGTGTCAGCAGCCAGGTGCCTCTAGAATGGTTTCCAGAAGCTGTCCAGGTAATGATATCAGGCTTCAGGTTGTCTGGACTCCTGGGAGTAGTGCTTTGAAGTTTCTAGCGGATTCTGGTCCTCAAATCTATCTCACTATGAAATATGAAGTCTTTCTACATTAGGAGCCAGTTTGACCTTTGTGCTAGTTACATTCTTAAATACTCAATAGACAAGCATACTTATCAACATAAAATAAACTGATCCTCATATAGGAAAATAGTCCTTCCTAAGACTAAAGAAGTAGCATTTAAGAAAAATGGAAACAAATCCTCCATAATTCCCTAAGGCAAATTTAAATAAGCTGTGTTTCTGCGCTAGAAATGTGGTTTTATAATGAGTAACACAGGCACACATTCTTTTATTATTTTTAAAATTTTAATTGTAAGTAGTGATATTTTCATCTCTTCAGAAAACCAAAGCTCAGTGTTCTTTTTCTTTTCAGTCGGTCCCGAAGGAAGATGCAAACAGTGTCAAATGTTTCCATCACGGGTATGCTCGTCATGTACCTGCTTGCTGCCCTCTTCGGTTACCTAACATTTTATGGTAGGTCACTCTGTCAAAGTCATTTTCTTTGTGCCAGTCCTAGTTGGACTGATCATTAATCCGTGTAGGTATAATTCTTTTAGTTACTCTCAATAAACAGCATGATCTGTAGATGGACATGCTCAATTAACATGCTATTCTAGTCTCATTTGACCTAAGAAAATGGAAACTGAACCAGGCTGCCTAACAGGTTATAATAATTTGTGAATTCACACATATTTTGTAAAAACCGTCCCTCTAATTTAATTATTTTCCTTAGGGGATAGAGGATATTTCTTTGGCTTGATTTTCTAAGCCATCTAAAGCTACATACATACTGTGAGAGTGAATCAGATTGCATGTTGTAAAGCTCTTTCAGTGGAATAACTAACTACCAAGCAAATGGCAGAAAAAGTACCAAGTCCTTGAGTTGGAACCTGCTTCTTGTTTACCAGTCAAGTCAAGTCAAGGCTTGGAGTCAAGTCAAGTTTACAAGTCAAGTCAAGGCTTGGAGCATTAGACAAATTTTCTGGGTTATCTCATTCTATTCTGTTATAGTGAATGGTTTCCTAAGAAAAAAGGGCATGACAGAATTCCTTTTGATCTGGGGACGTACTATCAAAAAGCAAAGTGACTATGGTCACGTTTGATTATGCCGAAAACATATCCTCTGTGGCATCTTAACAGGACACAAAAGGAGCAGGATTGTTCTTCTCTTCGATGAAGCATGGCCCTACAGACAAATTTCAGGGAATCAAACATTAACACAAATCAATGTTATCAACATAAATATGTTTTTAAAATAAGCCTCTCTAACATTTTGCATTTTTTTTCCCCTGCTGACTAGGTAAATTAAATTGATTGCAAGACAAATTGGGTAGGAAGAGACTGGAGGGGGCATCATTTGCTTGTTTTTTTATTTTATTTTATTTTTTTTTTACTAATATTTGGCTTTTAACCAAGCATTGATTTAGATTGGGCATTAACTCTTCGCTGGTTAATGAAAATTGGGTCAATGCCTTTGAAAGTATTTTTAACCCCCTTTGTCTGACTTTGAGGGGAGTAGTGGGAAAATCAGAGTACATCTGATTCTGTAAGCATTTCCTTGTCATTTATGCCTGGAATTCTGAAAGAAGTGTGTTTTCCAGGAGGGCAGCATCTTAATCTTATAGCGGTATTCATTGGGAGACCCTATAACAATCATACTAATTCATCTTTGTTACTTAATCAATGAGTCTCAACTCAGTGAGACAAACAAAAACTTGAAAAAGCCCAGAAGTATGTCTGTCAGTGTCATGATGGAGTCATAATGGTTGAGTTTGAAAAACTGTTAAAGATCATTTGTCCTAGGGTTTCCATACTGGGTTTGGAGAAGCTGCTTCGGGGCTCACTGGGCAGGTGAGGGTGGAAGGAGGTGGCAAGATGTGAGGGACAGGCTGATGAGGCTTGGCTCTTTCATCCCTTTCAACCAGAAGACCTCAGCCTGTCCTCTGTTTTGTGGTGCTTCTGTATAGCAGAGAAAGATTTATCACAATGCAAATGACCTAGAGAAGAGCCTTAGCAATTTTATATTACCTCCTGCAACTTTACAAGCTTCAGGGCCCCTTTGTTCATTTGAACAAAGGTCATATAGCTCATAAGCTAAGAAACAGGATAAAAAACCGAGGTGTTTGGATTCCCAGACCTGGGTTCTTTCTACTATACTGTGTTCCTTCTGTAAAACGTGGTCTTAGGTAAGCAGTGCCGATGTGACTACACCTAGTGGACTCATTCTCCTCTTCCTCTTTGCAGGAGAAGTTGAAGATGAATTGCTTCATGCTTACAGCAAAGTGTACACATTTGACACCCCTCTCCTCATGGTACGCCTGGCCGTCCTGGTGGCTGTAACACTAACTGTGCCCATAGTGCTGTTCCCTGTAAGTACATGGCTTTGGTGAAAGAATCCTGCTTGACACCACAGATTAGTACATACGTCCTGACTTGATGTTGATTTAATTATAATGCAATGCCCAGGAACATTATTTTTTTATATAGCATTTTGAACCCACTTAAAATTGACTATGTAATATGTAGACAGAGAAAGTATTTTCTTTATTTAAAAAATTTTTTTTAATTATTTTTGGCTGCACTGCCTGGCTTGCGGGCTTATAGTTCCCCAGCCAGGGAGCCAATCCATGCCCTTGGCAGTGAAAGCACAGAGTCCTAACCACTGGACTGCCAGGGAATACTTGCTAGAGCAAGTATTTTTAAATGTTAAGTGCTTTTTAAATGTAGGGGGAAAATCACAAAATTTATTTCTATGTATTTGTCTGTTTTACAGCTTTATTGAGGTTGAAATTAATTTTTTAACATCTTTATTAGAGTATAATTCCTTTACAATTGTGTGTCAGTTTCTGCTTTATAACAAAGTGAATCAGTTATACATATACATATGTTCCCATATCTCTTCCCTCTTGCATCTCCCTCCCTCCCACCCTCCCTATCCCACCCCTCTAGGTGGTCACAAAGCACCAAGCTGATCTCCCTGTGCTATGTGGCTGCTTCCCACTAGCTATCCATTTTAAGTTTGGTAGTGTATATATGTCCATGCCACTCTCTCACTTTGTCCCAGCTTACCCTTCCCCCTCCCAGTATCCTCAAGTCCATTCTCTAGTAGGTTTGCATCTTTATTCCCATCTTTCCCCTAGGTTCTTCATGACCACTTTTCTTTTTTCTTTTTTAGATTCCATATATATGAGTTAGCATACAGTATTTGTTTTTCTCTTTCTGACTTACTTCACTCTGTATGACAGTCTCTAGGTCCATCCACCTCACTACAAATAACTCTGTTTCGTTCCTTTTTATGTCTGAGTAATATTCCATTGTATATATGTGCCACATCTTCTTTATCCATTCATCTGTCGATGGACTCTTAGGTTGCTTCCATGTCCTGGCCATTGTAAATAGAGCTGCAATGAACATTGTGGTACATGACGCTTTTTGAATTATGGTTTTCTCAGGGTATATGCCGAGTAGTGGGATTGCTGGGACGTATGGTAGTTCTATTTTTAGTTTTTTAAGGACCCTCCATACTGTTCTCCATAGTGGCTGGATCAATTTACACTCCCACCAACAGTGCAAGAGGGTTCCCTTTTCTCCACACCCTCTCCAGCATTTATTGTTTCTAGATTTTTTGATGACGGCCATTCTGACTGGTGTGGGATGATATCTCATTGTAGTTTTGATTTGCATTTCTCTAATGATTAATGATGTTGAGCATTCTTTCATGTGTTTGTTGGCAATCTGTATATCTTCTTTGGAGAAATGTCTATTTAGGTTTTCTGCCCATTTTTGCATTGGGTTGTTTGTTTTTTTGATACTGAGCTGCATGAGTTTCTTGTATGTTTTGGAGATTAATCCTTTGTCAGTTGCTTCATTTGCAAAGATTTTCTCCCATTCTGAGGGCTGTCTTTTCGTCTTGTTTATGGTTTCCTTTGCTGTGCAAAATCACAGCAAGATCCTTTTTGACCCACCTCTTAGAGAAATGGAAATAAAAACAAAAATGGCACCTAATGAAACTGGAATTCATTTTTAAGCTCAAATTCAAAAAAGCAGATCTTGAGCTTCTCTCTTGTGGATTAATAGAAATGAGTAGGAATTCATATAACTTCGGAAATTTGAAAGCCGAAATCACATTCACTTTCAAATCATATTACATTTTCACCACAGTTCTGAAGGTATTTCATTTTCTCCCCTGATTTTATTGTGCTACCTAAACATCCAAAAGTCACCTTATTTGATCTGATTTCTTGAAGGCTAATGAGGAGATTCATGTTAAGTAAATTACACACTAGAACCAAATTTCTTGAAAAATAGTCATGTTATCCACCACATGTCTCTTCTTCTACTGCCCCCAAGACTGACACACACCCTCTTGCCAGACTCGTACTAAGATGGTCCCTACATGGCATTTGCCATTGACGTCAGTTGTTCTGGGATCACAGAGCAGGGCTGGTCATGGAGACTTGGGCTGCATGAGTTAAAATCACCACCTATGGGTAAACACAAGTCTGCACTTTCCTGCCAACACTTCTACTTTCATAAGTACTGAATTTACCATTCATTTTAGGGGGAAAAATCAGTAGCCAGCACTGTCCTGCACAGAATATTCCATACAGGGCCAAGCAGATGAGGTCTGCTCATATAATGACACTGCGGTCACTTTAAATGCAGCTTGCGTGCTGAATTATTTTTTGGCACATTCCTTTTTCATGAGTGCATGAAATCAGATCCTTATTACTATGGTGGCCAAGAGTTTACTTTTAAATAATGTCTTGCCTCTCATATATCTGAAAGTATTTCAAATGTTATGCACTCATCTTTAGCCTAAAATCAGCTCCATTGTGGGGACAAGGCAGAAGACAGCTGTAGACAGAAAGGGTACCATAGGGTAAAATTTCCAAGCAAACAGCATCACCAAGAAAAGAATATCTGGAACCCTTCTTTTTGTGTGTAAAGATATTACTGATTAAATTCTGGCATACAGCGGGCACTCATATCATTGTTGAATCAAAGCATTTTGTAAAAGAAATCTGTTATGTGCTTCTGTATTGCTTTATTCATAAACCCTAAATGCAGTGCTTTCAAGCCATGGTCTCAAGAGATGAATGGACTTGGCTGTCGTTACTCAGCTAGTTGTTAATAGTTGAACTAATGCATTGCTCACAGCATGACGCTGATGGCTGCGGTCATGATAACACGAAATGAAAGTCAACCTTTCATTTAGTGATGACCATTTCACTTTGACATTAACAATCCAGGTTGTCCACAGAAATTCTTCCCTTGTATAACAGATCAGGCAGTGGCATAAACCTGACCACCAGGAATGGCAACACATTTCCCATTAGTTGTATCTCCCATAGTAGTTTGGAAACATTTTCCATCCGATGCCCATTAAAACCAAAATTGACCATTAGAACCAAATTTCAGAAAACTAACTAACTGTTATCCTTCATTATGCATTTAAACTCAACATTAGCATTTATGAAATATTTTGCATGTAATTCTGCCTCACCCCCTACAACGTTACATTTAGATGGTCTGTTTGATTGTCCACATTTTCCCCTGGAGGTAAGCGGTGTGCACAGTGACTGGCACAAGATGAGCTCAACAAGGTTTGCTAAGGAAAATCATCTCCAAATGAATCTTGCCCTTTCTTGAGGTGTATAAACTGCCTTTTCTAGCAAAAGCATAGATTCATCCCCTCGCCAACATTTGCCATGAACTTCAGTTTGGGTGAGGATCTTAGCTATTTGAACCAAGCCTCCATGGCTTTGATGGATGACATAAAAGTGGGTCCAGTCTCCCTGTCCCAGTCAAGTGCCACAAGGCTACATTCAGACACTTCTCTCCCAAAGTGATAGAAGTTGGTTGTGATATATTTGTTTGTTTCTTACAGTTTAGAACCAAGATTCTCCATGTGTCCAATGCTGAGTCAAAGAGCATGGTTTTCCTGACAAGTTTCTTTGAATTAAGAAAACTCTTGACCAATAAGTTTATTGACTTTGCTTTGGTATCCCCCCATACAAATAATAAAACAAAAAAATAAAACCTAACATGTATTAGGTTTAATCTGGATTAAAATCTATCAGTTTTAGGAATTATTTTGTATTCTCCTATTTTCAACAAATATGTTGGTTCTTTTTCTTAAGAGCCCAAGAAGAGATGACAAGTGTTATTGATGGTGGTGGTTGCTTTTTCCTTTTTTCTCTCCATTTATTATCTTTCTTTTCTCCAGACAGGTTAGCTCTTTTCTTCTTAGAAAGTGCACAAAGTAAGTGCTTGAAGTGTTTATTGAACAATAAATAAATAAAGAGAATTAAGACTCTAGCTTTTTCACAAGCCACTCAACACTGTTTTGTCTTTCTTAGTAGTGGGAGGGGGTGATATGTAGTGGGATGTCTATTACTGGACTGCACCTCCTTCCCAAGGACGAATAATGCCATTTTCAGCTTGTGCTTCCCTTTATGCAGAAAATGCACACATTACCATGAAAAACAGAAACCTCAATAACCCTAATGGGTTTATCAAGGACACACAGACTCAAATTCTACCTACTGCACCTTAAAAAGAAAAAAAGGAGATCGTGTCTCAGGTTCTTTGGCTACTTCCTCTTCATTTTATTTTAGTAAAACCAGTCTTTTCACTTATGTTGCCTTCAGACTTCCTGTTTTGAAGTGAATATAGATAGAGGCCTAGAAATATGGCAGATGTTGCTATGAACTGGAGTAGAACGGTGATGCAGAGGTATTTCCTACACTCTTGTCCTACGCAATCCTACTGAAGTGTGGTTCACTTCTCAGCAACAGAATGGATTTTTTTTTGGAGTGCAGAACTAAGGCTCCCGATTTCTACTCAACCTCCACGTTTCTGACCTCACATTAAGTCCCCACTTTAGAACACAGCACCTCCTAACAGGCTCCTGTTCAGAACGCTGTCTCTGGAAATAACAGAGGTTTTCTCTAGAACTGCATGGAACTTTTCTAGAATTATTCATGGGGCTGTGGCTGGGGACTTCCCCACGTGCAGCATCTGACCCACATTTCCAGGTTCTTATCAGTTTGTGTCAGAGAGAAAAGGGCACTGAGATAAGTGGGGCAGAAGGCAAGGCTTTCTGGATAATAAGTCAGAGTCACCTCTATCTTGACACACAGGTAAACAGAGCTGCTGGGGACCTCGCGATCCCAGGCTCACTCCTCAAGGCAGCGTTTACACATGGAATGACTAGCAAGTTTCATTCTATTCTTTTCCACCAACTACCACCATCAGCAGCCTTCCATCTCCCTATTTACCCTGTTGCCCATTTTAGGAATGCATTGGCAACTCTAAATGCCTTCAGTTCTGTTTGGGATTTTGTTACTCCTTATTCATTCTGAAGAGCAAGATTTCACCACTTACTTCAACCATTATTCCTGTAAACTTTCTATACCATTACATCATTAGGCCAAATCTTAGTCTTTCTGGGAGACATGAAACCTTAGGAAACTGTATTTATTTACATTCAGAGGCCCTGTACAGATAGGTTTGCCTCTAACTCAGCTTATAGAATGAAAGGCATTATTTCAACACAGGGCTAAAAAAGCACATACATGTGACCCCTGCCTGAAAATAACCTGTATTCTACTTGTTTATGCTATAAGTTTATCACTTTCAGACAAATAGATCCTTAAGCACTATGTATGAACCATAGAAAGCTTATTTTAAGCTTATTAAGTTTGGACAATATTGAATAAGCACTAATTGTAGGACATAATGTAGAATTTCCAAGCTGCTGGGGAAAACAAAAATCAAACCATTTGTTTTCCTCAGTCTACTTTTCAGAGTGAGATTCATAATTTTCACTCATCCAAATTTAAAAATCCGTTACAAACAAACCGTTTCCAGAGACTGTCTGGCCTTGCCATTCTGGAAGTGAAATTGCCTTTTAAACCTAAGCAGATGGCTTTAATTTTTGGTGTACTGGTATGAAGAGAATGTCACATTAGACACTGCAAGCAATTCAGCTCAAAGTTTTTGTCATTCATATGTATGTTTCAAAATATATTTTACATTTTCTCTCTTCTAAGTGAATTCCCATCTCCACACCATTTAGAGACTTCAGAAGCAAAATTTTAAAGTGAAAATCAATCCTAGCATTTCTAAAAATGGGAAGTTCTAGCTTAATTCAAGTGCTCACTTATTGAAAAGCCAATAAACGAATTCCACTAAGTCCAAAAGTGTCCTCTAAAAGATTCCAGAGATAAGAATATTTCCAACTTTGTTAAGCTGTTCAAACATAAATGGCACTCCCTCCCTCTACCCACAAGGATCTTTTTATCCGGTTACATCAGGGTAACTTGAGCAGGTGCTACAACTGGAGCCTCTCTTGACCCTTCCCCTACTTATTTCAGCTGCTGAAACAGGGCTGAAATCTGTCAAGGATCTCAAAGGGAGGAAAAAGTTTTGCTCTGTTCAATATAAGTCAACATTTATTGAGTGCCTCCTGCATGCAAGACACTAAGGTAGAAATGAGGAATGTTAAGATTATTAGGTCTTGTTCTTTGCCTTTTGTGCATTTATAATCTATACTTGTGGGGAGGTGAAAGGAGTGAACACAAAATATATCATATTTTTTAAAATATCAGGCGGCAAAAATGGTAAATCAAATGTAAAATTAAGAAACACCAGGTTTGTAAAAATTCTGTTCACAGTCACATGCAAATAAATTCAGTGCTTGCCCTTCATACTTAATCCAGGCTGATGAGACATGATTAGAAATCAACAAGGGTTTTATTGTGTCTCTGAATTATATATCTTATCTGCTCTTTTATCTCTTTCTGACTGAGATTATTTTCAATAAAATAATTCTGAAAGCCAAGAAAGGGAGCACAAGATAGATCACCAAGGAAAATGACACTTTCGCAAAAATCAGCATCAAACTTGCACAACAATATGAATGTACTTAATACCACTGGACTGTACATTTAAAAATGACTAAGATGGGCTTCCCTGGTGGCGCAGTGGTTGAGAGTCCGCCTGCCGATGCAGGGGATACAAGTTCGTGCACCGGTCCGGGAAGAACCCACATGCCGCGGAGCGGCTGGGTCCGTGAGCCATGGCCGCTGAGCCTGCGTGTCCGGAGCCTGTGCTCCGCAGCGGGAGAGGCCACAGCAGTGAGAGGCCCGCGTACAGAAAAAAAGAAAAAACAAAAACGAAGCAGTGACAGAAAGGGGATAGAAATAAATTAGGAGTTTGGGATTAAAATATACACATTACTGTATATAAAATAAGTAACCAACAAGGACCTATTATATAGCACATGGAACCATACTCAGTATCTTGTAATAACCTACAATGGAAAAGAATCTGAAAGAGGAAATTATATATATATATATATATATATATATATATGTGTGTGCACATACATGTGACCCCTGCCTGAAAATAACCTGTATTCTACTTGTTTATGCTATAAGTTTATCACTTTCAGACAAATAGATCCTTAAGCACTATGTATGAACCATAGAAAGCTTATTTTAAGCTTATTAAGTTTGGACAATATTGAATAAGCACTAATTGTAGGACATAATGTAGAATTTCCAAGCTGCTGGGGAAAACAAAAATCAAACCATTTGTTTTCCTCAGTCTACTTTTCAGAGTGAGATTCATAATTTTCACTCATCCAAATTTAAAAATCCGTTACAAACAAACCGTTTCCAGAGACTGTCTGGCCTTGCCATTCTGGAAGTGAAATTGCCTTTTAAACCTAAGCAGATGGCTTTAATTTTTGGTGTACTGGTATGAAGAGAATGTCACATTAGACACTGCAAGCAATTCAGCTCAAAGTTTTTGTCATTCATATGTATGTTTCAAAATATATTTTACATTTTCTCTCTTCTAAGTGAATTCCCATCTCCACACCATTTAGAGACTTCAGAAGCAAAATTTTAAAGTGAAAATCAATCCTAGCATTTCTAAAAATGGGAAGTTCTAGCTTAATTCAAGTGCTCACTTATTGAAAAGCCAATAAACGAATTCCACTAAGTCCAAAAGTGTCCTCTAAAAGATTCCAGAGATAAGAATATTTCCAACTTTGTTAAGCTGTTCAAACATAAATGGCACTCCCTCCCTCTACCCACAAGGATCTTTTTATCCGGTTACATCAGGGTAACTTGAGCAGGTGCTACAACTGGAGCCTCTCTTGACCCTTCCCCTACTTATTTCAGCTGCTGAAACAGGGCTGAAATCTGTCAAGGATCTCAAAGGGAGGAAAAAGTTTTGCTCTGTTCAATATAAGTCAACATTTATTGAGTGCCTCCTGCATGCAAGACACTAAGGTAGAAATGAGGAATGTTAAGATTATTAGGTCTTGTTCTTTGCCTTTTGTGCATTTATAATCTATACTTGTGGGGAGGTGAAAGGAGTGAACACAAAATATATCATATTTTTTAAAATATCAGGCGGCAAAAATGGTAAATCAAATGTAAAATTAAGAAACACCAGGTTTGTAAAAATTCTGTTCACAGTCACATGCAAATAAATTCAGTGCTTGCCCTTCATACTTAATCCAGGCTGATGAGACATGATTAGAAATCAACAAGGGTTTTATTGTGTCTCTGAATTATATATCTTATCTGCTCTTTTATCTCTTTCTGACTGAGATTATTTTCAATAAAATAATTCTGAAAGCCAAGAAAGGGAGCACAAGATAGATCACCAAGGAAAATGACACTTTCGCAAAAATCAGCATCAAACTTGCACAACAATATGAATGTACTTAATACCACTGGACTGTACATTTAAAAATGACTAAGATGGGCTTCCCTGGTGGCGCAGTGGTTGAGAGTCCGCCTGCCGATGCAGGGGATACAAGTTCGTGCACCGGTCCGGGAAGAACCCACATGCCGCGGAGCGGCTGGGTCCGTGAGCCATGGCCGCTGAGCCTGCGTGTCCGGAGCCTGTGCTCCGCAGCGGGAGAGGCCACAGCAGTGAGAGGCCCGCGTACAGAAAAAAAGAAAAAACAAAAACGAAGCAGTGACAGAAAGGGGATAGAAATAAATTAGGAGTTTGGGATTAAAATATACACATTACTGTATATAAAATAAGTAACCAACAAGGACCTATTATATAGCACATGGAACCATACTCAGTATCTTGTAATAACCTACAATGGAAAAGAATCTGAAAGAGGAAATTATATATATATATATATATATATATATATGTGTGTGTGTGTGTGTGTGTGTGTGTGTGTGTGTATAACTGAATCACTTTGCTATGCTCTTGAAACTAACACATTATAAATTAACTATACTTCAATTAAAAACAAAAACAAAGCAGTGACCTTGCCTTTGCACTTTCTTGCTGTAGATTCGTACATCAGTGACCACATTGTTATTTCCCAAAAGACCCTTCAGCTGGATAAGACATTTCCTGATTGCAGCCATACTTATTGCACTTAATAATGTTTTGGTCATCCTGGTGCCAACTATAAAATACATCTTTGGATTCATAGGTAAGTTTCAGAAAGGTTTTTATCTAATCAACTCAAGCTGTCCATAAATGGAGGGAGCCAGTGATGGGAGATCAAGCATCCCGGTCCATCTCAGGCTCACAGAATTCCTAGTAGTCCAGTTGGTCACCGTCCCTCCCTCCCAGGAGACACTGGACGTTATTAATGGGATCAGAAAATGTTAGTGCTAAAACCTACTTTATAGGTCATCTAGTCTAGCTGCCTTTTCTGACAGACAAGGCAACTGAGCCCCATAGAAGTCAAGTCATATACCTTGGAGTGAACCCAGGATTTGGACCCAGGTCTTAACTCTGCATCAACAAGAGGAAGGAAGATAGATTTTTACCTACAGCATGCCCTCTTAGGTCTGTGAGTATCAGCTGAGCCTTAAAGGATGTCTTTGGAGGAAGAGGAGGTTGACTTTGTAAAGCATATTATTTCCCTTAACTGGGTGGCCTTGTAGTATATTTGATTTTCCATTCTGCTGATTTGAGGGTTTACTCACATTTTAAATACAATATAAAACCTTAAAAACTCAGGTGTACGCAACTTGAAAAGTTAGAAGTGGATCAGAAGGGTGTGTGATGAGTTCAGCCTTCTTAGTATGTGTTTATATTACTAATTTCCTATAAATTTGTAACATTCAGCCTTTTTGTTGTATATTATATGTGATGTATACTTACTAGCCAGCTATGATGTTAGGTGCATTTAAATTTTATTTATAAACATACCTTCTTTGAATAAGCATCCATGAGCTTATAGAGCTTTTCGTGCTTTGATTAGGGTCGCTTTAGATTCGGTTTCTTTCAAGTGTATGCCCTTGGGTCTCTGCCCTGCTGAGTAAGACTTTGACCTGTCCGGTGTCTCTCCTCAGGGGCTTCTTCTGCCACTATGCTGATTTTCATTCTTCCAGCAGTTTTTTATCTTAAACTTGTCAAGAAAGAACCTCTTAGATCACCCCAAAAGGTCGGGGTAAGTAAGGTTTGCAATCTCTCCCATTATAACTTGCTCTTTGACTACATAGAGTAAACCAGGATATGCATGCACACAGTTCCAAAAAATGAATTGCTGCACAAGAACCAAAAATCAAAGATGGGCTGGAACTCTCTGGTGGCGAGAAAGGGGGCATGGATTTCTGTCACTCAGATGATTCCAAGACTTCTTCTCTTCAAATATTAAATGTCTTGTGCTGAGTCCTTCCTACCTGTCAAATGCTAATGGAGTTTGCCCACAGGTTTCCATATATTCCAGTTTCCACCACCAAGCTATTGCTGCATTATCCACCGGAAATTATGCAGAAAGGAATTAGGCTCCCTAGCAGTGTGATGAAAAATTGAAACATTTTGGTCATATTCGTTAGGTTTGTAAGGCCAAAAAAAAAAAAAAAATGTTGCTTCTGTTTTCCCCTCCTCAGTATCTTGTTGTTCCCTGGTGTGCACTAAGAAACAGAGCCATTCGTTTTCCAGTTAATCTCTTACAGTATAATTTACAGTCTTATTAACCTGGGGAGTATATATTTCTTTCCCATGATAGTACTGCAAAAATATATACTAGAAATAATTGTTTTTCCAATATTAAATATTATCAATGACTGCTTGATAAAGGCTTATAGTAAGGCTTGAGTCTGACTGACTTACCCTGAATTTTGCCTGGGAATCATTCTCCTCTCTAGATGGTTCAGGGACTTTGGTATCAAAAGCTCCCCCCATCGTCTTGCCCCATAATTTCCACTCTGTGTAGAGTCCATTCTGCTTGGACTTCTACAGCAGTGAGACCTTGGCAAATTACTTGTCTTTTTATTTTCAGTTTGACCAGATATAAAAGCGAGTAAAATTATCTGCTAGATCCTTTCTAGTGAAATAAAAACTTTAGCTGCTCTTTCCTCATATGTAGAATTAGGAGATTGATCTGTGTGGTAATATATAAGGCTCCTTCTAGTGTTAAAATTATGAAATATTTGTATGTAATTATATGTACATGTATATATATATGTGTATATATGTAATTACATACACACATACACTTTGAAGTTTTTTTCAAGGAATATGAAACACACATTATAGGAGGCTTTTGTTTTTGTTTGCTTTAAAAAATTTAATCATATCATACATACTACTCTTTTATAACCTGACCCTTTTCACCTAAAAGATTGTGAGCACTCCCTAGGTCATTAAATCTTTTTCTATTGCTTGATTTGTAATGATTACAGGGTATTCCATCATTTTGATGTACCAAATCAATTAACCGTTTTTCTATTTTGAACATTTGGGTTAAATCTCACTACTACTGTATTCACCCTCTTTCCCCAGCTCAGGTTCTAAATTGATTGAACTGCTAGGCATGGACATCTAAGCTATAAGGTTAATACAATTCAATATGCAAATCAGATGGCTGCCTTAAGTAAGCAACTTATAAAAGCAAACTGTACTAAGGAAGTATAGTTTCTGTGTTCCCTGACAAGTTGTCTCTGACTTACAGGCTTTAATTTTCCTTGTGGTTGGAATCATCTTTATGATTGGAAGCATGGCACTCATTATAATTGACTGGATTTACAATCCCCCAAATTCCAAGCATCACTAACCCAAGGAAAAATACTGTATTTTCCTGTTGGAGATAGTTGCAAATTATGCTCCCAAAGACTTTTGAGTTATCTCGATTGGAATGTTATTCACAGGAAATAACAGGAAGATTCCAGAGATGTTTACCAGCAATACCACCAGGCACCTGCAGAAGAGGAAATCATCATTTTCGTCACAAATGGCTGTTTGTGTGTTTAAAATCTGTGGTGCACATTTCTACCCAGGTTTTACTAGAGCAGTGTGAGATGATGTATTTTGGCTTCTGCACAAGCAGAATAAGGGTAGCTGCATGATAATACCCTCTTCCCTCTCCTCCCACCTTCTCCCCCCCCACAAAAGTACCAAATTCCTGTATTCTCAGAACATCAAACAAAAATGCCTTGGTGGCAAAGCTATTACCATTTAATGCCTTCCCTCAATCTTGCACCAAATACTCTGGGTGTATTTAATAACAGAGGCAAAAGGCATGTTTTATGAACTGTCTCTGTACAGTACATGAGACAACAGGCTAGAACATCTTACGGTCAACACTAAAGGAATATTTTGCCCATCCTGTTTGTGACATTGAATTAGTGACTTCTTCATTCAGTAGATCTTTTGTAAATGTTAAAACATCTTAGGAAACATAGAGAGGGGCTCTACTTAAATTATAGAACAACAGCAAAACAATGCTTATAGCTAAATTGCGTGTTCTGGAAGCATTTATCAATGTTATTCCCAATCGTCTTGTCATAGTTTTGTCACTGAACAATGCCCTCCCTCTCGTCTTCCATTCTCATTCAGAATTTTTAGAAGACCACGATTCACGTGGAGCTACACTACCCAGTATTGTTTGATACATTTTTATTTGATAAACATTCAGTGCAGGAAACTGTGATTGCTATATGTTTATGTATATAATCTTATTCTGTAGTCATCAGAATTTTAATGTATGGTACATTTGATTTTTATTTTTTACATGTGTAGTTTTCTCTCTTCACAGTCAAACATTTATATTATTGGGGGTGAGAGTAGGGAATTAATTTGATGGGCTCAAAAATCCACGTGTACGTATCTGTTTATTGGGGATATTTTAAATTTGAAATCTGAGTTATATAGTTCAGTAATGCTCTTCTTCAATGTTTACAATATTATCGTAATCATCTAGAAGAAAGTAAGTTCCCTATTTGCAAATAATTATCAATACTACGGTTGTTCTTTTTTTTTTTTTTTTTTTTTTGGTACGCGGGCCTCTCACTGTTGTGGCCTCTCCCGTTGCGGAACACAGGCTCCGGAGGCACAGGTTTTTAATGTATAAATCTCTCTTTTTTCTTTATTTTGTGGTACGCGGGCCTCTCACTGTTGTGGCCTCTCCCGTTGCGGAGCACAGGCTCAACGGCCATGGCTCACAGGCCCAGCCGCTCCGCGGCATGTGGGATCTTCCCGGACCCGGGCACGAACCCGTGTCCCCTGCATTGGCAGGCGGACTCTCAACCCCTGCGCCACCAGGGAAGCCCTAAGGTTGTTCTTCTAATTTAGCAGGTCTAAAATAGGATTTCATTCGTTTTAGCTTGCACAGGTATTTGCTGACATTCATCTGCTATTTAATATAATGTTGAGCCATTTTCTATAAAAATAAAAATGCTAACACTACAAAGAGATGCAAATGATTATTCTTGCTCACTTCTACAACATAGTTTCATGAAATGGATTTAAAATTAAGTATTCATTGCCTAGAATTTCTGGAGTTTGCTCCTTTTTTTTTTTTCTCAATCAGTATCAAGCACATTTATTGTATATTTTAGTACAGCCAAGTATGAAATATAGGTATATATAAGTATGATAAACTTAAATCATATTTCAATAGTTTTTGCTGGAATGTGCCTTAAGTAAATATATATTTGTTTTCTGTATTATTTTCTAGAGTCATAATACTGTAAAATGGTGCACTTTGTTAAGGAAATTGAGCATTACTAGAAGCTATCATAACTTCTAACATACTATTATTGGAAAATATTTGCCAAATAGCATTTTTAAGATATATTTCTATTTTCATTCATCTAAAGAGTGTATCAAAATAGAAAGTGAAAAAAGGTACCTTCTGAGTGTTAAAAAAAATGTTTGGTCTGAATGTATTTAAATGTAAATAACAAAGATTGATCCAAAAAATTGAAAAACTGTAAAATCTGTATATATTTTGAATGCTTTACATTTGAAATGACTGACTTGAAAATATCAACATGTTTAATTATATAAATATTCAAGAGCAATACTACAGTGCCAAATAATAAAGCACCATTTTTTTCTCATGGCCTTTTTCAGGATCATAGATCTCATAGACTGCAGGGCAGACATACATATGGCATCTTGTACTGGTTAATTTAGCCCCATTTAAAAACAGATGAAAACTTTATTTTCTTATTTCATTTATAAGATGGTTCAATGTATTGGGAGGCTTTTTTATTACAGAAAGTGTATATTGGTATATAATAAATGAATTTTTCAAATGACTATGATGTAATTTTCTATTGTTGAAGGCTGTGAATTATTTATACATGAAGAAAACATTTTTAATCTAAATATTGTCTCTTTTATTTTGGTATATGTTCCATTTTTATCGTTACTCTTGACATATAACTAACATTTATAGCTTTCATAAACATAGTTGCCATCTTATTTTGGCAAAATACACAGCTGATTCTAAATCATTCTTATTTTATATCATCCTAGAATGAGTGTGGAAGAAATGACTCTTTATGGTGAATTAGGGAGACTTCATTTGGGATGGAAAAAGAGGGACTAGAAGAAAGATGAAAATAGTAAAATAAAGACATGGAAGATTTGGGAGAAGGGAAAGCAACATGGGAGTGATGAGGATTGGGTAGAAATGGACTAGTAGTGGGATTGACAGGTCATGTGCTAAGTTTATGCTTAACTTTCTAAGAAACTTCCAAGTAGGTCTCCAAGGTGGTTCCACCATTTTCATTTTCACCAGTAATACATACAAGTTCCAGTTGCTCCACATCCCTGCCGACATTTGACATTGTCTTTTGTACTTCAGAGCCTTTCAAGTAGGTGTGAAATGTTATCTCATTGTGATTTTCATTTCCATTTCCCTGATGATTAGTGTTGGACACTTTTCATGTATTTAATAGCCATTCATCTATCCTTTTGTAAAGGGTCTGTTCAAATCTCTTGCTTATTTTTAAAATTAAGTTGTTTGTCTTTTTATTGTGTATTTGTCAGAGTTCTTTATGTATTCTGAGTACATGTCCTCTGTCAGATTGAAAATATATTTTCCCAGTCTATGGCATGTTTACTCATTTTCCTAAAGGTGTTCTGCAATTCCTCTATTACTGGGATAAGATTAATTGGAATGGTATTGCCATAATTAATTTTTAGATTTTCAAATTTGGAGAGTGAGAGTCTTCTTTTCTTTCTTTCTCTCTTTTTTTTTATGTTGGTGTATTTTTGCCTTGTAGTTAGCTTTATTTAACGTATGCTAATTTAGTTCTTGTTTTATACAGCTCTTTGATTAAAAATAACTTTTTCTAAGTCACCTTAAATCTTCATTAGGAGGCCCAGAACTACCTAGATAAGCCCAGAACATCAAAAATCCTTTCTGGCTACTTGTAATCAACTTTATTAGTTCTCTCATCCTTTGTTACAGGCACATATAGAGGAAACGAGAAATTATTTCATTTGGTTCTTATTTACCAGCTTGGAAGTTCTGCCATTTTCTCTGCATTTTCCTTCATGTGCAGAAGCAGTCATATAACCTTTGCTTCTGTAGCATGCATCTTCATGACTGTCTTTTCCCAATAAAAAAATTTGTACTAATTATTACTGTTGAAGAAACTGATTTTTTAAAGAAGTTTAAAAAAAACTTTACACCACACACCAAAATGAAAAAATTCAATATGAAATCCAAAACATAACCAGGAGACATATTAGGAAAAACTATTTGATAGTTGCATGTGAAAGTAAAACACAGTGGAAGAAATCACAAAGGCAATGATGAATACACATAACTACACAACAGTAAAAAATAATTCTGTACATTAAAGAATAACAATTAAAAATAATAGCTACTACAAAATACAGACCAATATATCCTTAATGTATGAAGATAATACAAGTTAATAAGGGAAATACCAAGAATCTAATAGAAGAACGGGCAACAGTCATGAAATCACTGACAAGAAATGGATGGTGAATGAGTATTTACAAATAGTATGACCTCGCTATGAATCAAAGACCGGCAAGTAAAAACATAATTAAATAAAATTGTTTTGCCCGTCAGAGTACTAAGATAAAGAAAAAGTGATATTCTGTCCTGGTGAGTGTGGGGAGTGTATCACTCTCATTCTGGTGACAGAAATCTTTGTTTTGCTAATCTTATCTGGAAAGCATTCTGACCATACTTATAAAGATCCTCACAAATGTTTGTAGTAGTCAGAATGGTCCCCCAAAGGTATTCACACTCTAATCCCTGGCACCTGAAAATATGTAGGGAA
>NW_006790574.1:1119962-1147730 GCF_000442215.2 Lipotes vexillifer
TAGGGAAATGGGACTTGGTAGATATAACTGAAATACAGATCTTAAAACATGGAGATTATCCTGAGTAATCTAGTAACATAAGCCCTTAAAATCAAAGAACTTTCTTCAGCTAAAGTCAAAAATATTCAGAGTGTACGAGGGACTCAACTTGCCATTGATGGCTTGAAGATGGAGGAGACCACATGGAAACTGTGAAAAAGAAATGAATTCTTCCAACAACTTAAATGAGCCAATAAGATGATTCTTCTCTGAGCCTCCAAATAGGAGCCTAGGGCACCAACACCTTGATTTGAGGCTTGAGAGACCCTAAGCAGAGTATTCTGTTGAGCCAGCCAGGCTTGTGACCCTACAAATATGTGAGATAATAAATGTGTCATTTTAATCTGCTAAATTTGTGATAATTTGTTATGGCAGCAATATGAAACTACAAAATTCAATGTTCTTGTCTTTTGATCCACCAATTTCTTTTATAAGAATCTATTCTCAGGAAATAATAAGAGAAGTGAATTGACTAATATGTACTCATGTATTCTTTCAACATATAATGGGTTACAATTTTGAAATACTCCAAATATCCAAAATTGTGGAATGATTTAATAAATTCTAGGACCTTCATAGGCTAGAATATGACACAGTCATTAAAAATGTTTTTGAATAATCACCAATGAAACGAAAAACTATGGTATAATATTAAGTGGAAAAAAAACAAGAATAAATGCTCTCTTATCCCAAGTTTACATATTAAAAATACATGGAATAGAAAAAATAGGCATGGAAAAAAATGAAAGTGACCTAAAATGTTAAAAGTAGATATTTGTAAGTAGTAAAATAATTAGCAATGTTAGTTTTCATCTTCATATGTTTCTGTTATTTTCTAAATTATCTACAAAGACTATATATTCCTTTTATTGTTAGGAAAAACTTTTCAGAAGAAAAAAATTTTCTATTTATATTTTCTAGAAAAAGGATGAAAGCATACTGCCAATTTCTATATTTTCAGCTGAGTCTAAAGGCAGAATTAAATGAAATTACAATTCACAATTAGGGAATAGTCATTGATGACTGAAGCAGAACCTAAAAGGATGGGGCAGACCATGGCCAGAGGTGGGGCTGGGACAAGATAGGGATGACATGAAGAAAATGGTGTAGCATAGTCAGTAGACCAGGATTTGAGTCCCATATATATGTTTTGGTCAAGTCATTTAATTTTATTTAGCTTCAGTTTCTTCATTTTTGCTGGAATAATTTCTGTGTAATGCAATTCCCAAGATCATTTAGCTTGGAATTGTTGGAAATGTCAGAAGATTCTTTCTTGAACATAGTCACAACTCTAGTTCAAATGTTTGGCAATAGTCACGAATAAGGGATGGAAGAACTCTCTCCAATGGGAGAATTCCAAAGCATACCATGCAGCAATGTTTTCTGCAGCTTGGTCCTGGAAATGCGTAGATAAGTCAAGTGCTTCTGAAGAACACTCTGCCTTGCCATTCAGGCTGAATAATTTAACAGGTAAACATCTACTCAGTGAGGAACATGTGCCAGATTCCACACTAGGTACAAGAATACAGAGTAGTCTTCATCTATAAGGAGCTTATAGTCTAGAGGAGGGGGCACATGTATACAGATAGTTACAATATAAAATGGAAAATTCTTTAGTATATACCCAGGATTCCCTGGAACTACTAAGGGGAATGCCCACATCAGCCTTGGGAAAGAGAAGTAGTCAGGGATTGCTGGCAACAGATACTCCAAAAACTAAATCCTAAAGTACACATTGGAGTTATCAGGTAAAGAGATGGAGTACAAGAGCAAGCATTATGCACAAGAACATGATTCCTCTCTTTGACCACTCACCCCCCCACACACATATATGCACACGTTTTCCACATACTCTGTAGTAGATTTTTTTTTGCTGCTATAAAAAATTACCATGGGCTTCCCTGGTGGCGCAGTGGTTGAGAGTCCGCCTGCCAATGCAGGGGACACAGGTTCATGCCCTGGTCTGGGAAGATCCCATATGCCGTGGAGAGGCTGGGCCCGTGGGCCATGGCTGCTGAGCCTGCGCATCCAGAGCCTGTGCTCCACAACGGGATAGGCCACAACAGTGAGAGGCCTGCGTACCGCAAAAAAAAAAAAAAAAAAAAAAAAAAAAAACAATTGCCACACACTTAGTGACTTAAAAGAATATATTTTATTTTCTTACCATAGAAATAGCAGGGATCAGTAGAAGCCCCAGCAGAATCACATAAACCAAACAGAGCAAATAAAACAACCAAGATTCTTAACATTAAACTGTACTTAGTACTACAGCCACAAAGTAGGCCAGGACCTTTGTGTCAAAGCTAAACAGAGTGACTGCCTGCTACAGTAAAAAATTTAAATAGAATGTCTGATACACAATTGAAAATCATCTGTCATACCAAGAATGAAGAAAATTAAAATTTGACTGAAAAAGATAATCAACTGATGCTAACACTGAGATGAATCAGATATTGGAATTATCTGACAAAGCTTTTAAAGCAGCAATCATAAAAATGCTTCAATGATCAGTTATTAATTTCCATGAAATGAGTGAAAAATACAGAACATCTCAACAAAGAAACTGAAGTTTTAAAAAGAACCAAATGGAAATTATAAACTGAAAAATGCAATAAAAGAAATTTAAAGAAAAATACATTGGTTGTTCTCAGTAGTAGAATGGAGATGATGGAAGATAGAATCAGTGAACTTTAGTAAATATCAATAGAATTCACCTAATCTGAACAACAGAAAGGAAGGAAAGAGACTGGGGAAAGAAAGAAAGAAAGGAAGGAAGGAAGAAAGAAAGAAAGAAAGAAAGAAAGAAAGAAAGAAAGAAAGGGAGAGAGAGGGAAGGAGGGAGGAGGGGGAGGGAGGAAGGAAGGAAGGAGGAGAGAGAGAAGGAGGGAGGGAGGAAGGAAGGAAAGAAGGGAGGGAGGGAGAGAGAAAGAAGGAAATAAGAGAACTGAGCTGTGAACATATGTGGCAAAAACAAACAAAAAAGTCAACATTTGTATTATCAGAATCCTAGAAGGAAATGAGAAAGAAATTGGTGCTAAAAGACTATTTGAAGAAATAATGACTAAATATTTCCCAAATTTAGTGAAAGATACAGAGCTACATATTTTAAAAATCTCAGTGATACCCAAAGGATAAATCACAAAATGTCCACACCAAATAATAGTCAAACTTCTAAAAACTAAAGATAAGGAAAAAGTCTTGAAAGCATCTCAAGAGAAATAAAATGTTATCTATAGAGGAACACTAATTCAAATGTTTGAGGATTTCTTATCAAAACATGTGGAGATCAGAAAGAAGCAGCACAGCATTTTTCAAGTGCTGAGAGGAAAAGAACTGTCAACTGCAAATTCTATATCCAGCAAAACTATCCTTCAGGAATGAAGGGAAATAACTACACTCCCAGAAAAAGGAAAACTGAAAGAATTGTTGCAGACCTACTCTTAATGATTGACTAAAGAACATCCTTCAAAAAGAAAGTAAATGATAAAAGAACAGATGTTAGAGCAACAGTAAAGAAAAAATAAAGGAAAGACGAGAAATATGGATATATACAATAGACTATTCTTCTCTTCATGAGTTTTATAAATACATTTTGTGATTGAAACAAAAATCATAATACCATCTCATACTCAAGGAAATAATTTTTTAAATGGTGAAGGTAACAGAGACCTAAATAGAAGTGAGGTCTTCACAATTTGCTCAAGGTGATTAAATGTTGATACCAGTTGACTGTGATAAGTAACATATGTATACTGCAATACCCAGAGCAACCACTACAAAACTATCCAGAGAAATACGTTGAAAAACACTATAAATAAACCAAGATGAATTCCTCAAAAATGGTTAACCCACTGGAAGCCAAGAAAAGAGAAACAGAATAATGAGAACGAGAAGAAACAAAAAGAAGAGAAATAATAAAGTGGCAGACTTAAGCAATTACATACCAGTAATTACTTTAAATGTAAATGGTTAAGTATACCAATCAAAAAAAAAAAATGATTAGAAGAATGAATAAAAATTATGACCCAACTCTATGCTGATAACAAGAAACTTGCTTCACATTCAATGACATAGATAAGTTGAAAGTAAAAGGGTGAGAAAATATATACAGGCAAAAAATTAATAATAATAGAAAAGCAGGAGTGGTTATATTAATATCTGATAAAGTAGACTTCAGAGGAAAGAAAAGTATTAGGGACAAATAGGTGAGTTTTTGTCCCTATCATGTAAATAAAGATAAAAGGATCAAACCAGCAGAAGTGTGCACACACCAAAGAGCAGAGCCTCAAAATACGTGAAGCAAAAACTGACAGAGCTGAACTAGAAAGATGAATCCACAATTTAGTTTCAGATCTCCACATTAATCTCTCAGAAACTGATAGAACTACCAGACAGAAAATCTGCAAAGATAGAGATCTGAACAACACAATCAACCAAAATGTTCTAAATGATACACATGGAACACTACATCTCCAGCAGCAGAATACACAGAAGTTTTTCAAGCACCCATGGAACATTGACCAAGATAGACCATATCATGGACCATAAAACAAACCTCAACAAATTTAAGAGAATTAAAATCATACAATGTGTGTTTTCTGACCATTATGGAATCAACTAAAAATCAATAACACAAAGTCATGGAAATTAAACCACACACTTCTATATAATCCATGGGTCAAAGAAAAAGTGTCAAAGGAAATTTTAAATACATAGAACTGACTAAAAATTTAAAAAAATATATCAAAATATGTGGGATGCATCTAATGCAGTGTTGAGAGGAAAATTTATAGCACTAAAATGCTTACATTAGAAATGAGGAAAGGTCTCAAATCAATAATCTAAGTTCCTATGTTAAGAAACTAGGAAAAAAAGAACAAAATAAACCAAAATAAAGCAGAAGGAAGAAAAGTAACAAAGGTAAGAGTATATATCAATGAAACTGAAAATAAGAATAGAGAAAATCAACAAAACAAAAGCTGATTCTTTGGAAAATTCAAAATTGATAAACTTCTAGCAAGACTGACAAAATAAAAAGAGAAAAGAAAGCATTGTGTTTTAGTTTAATTGACAGCAATTTTCCTTTTCTAGTGGTTCATAAAATAATGGTGCATCTTAAAATTGAAAAACATCTTAAGTTTAACAAAATATACTTTTGTAAAAAAAAATACCCCACCTTATTAACATTCTTTGGTCAAAAGTATATGGGGTCTATTTTTTCTAGAGTTCCTGTGCATGGTAGTACAAAATGGTATGGTTACTATCACCATGGGCTACTCTAATTCTAGAATGGTATTGTATATGTGTGTGTGAGTGTGTGTGTGTGTGTGTGTGTGCGCGCGCGCGCGCGCGCGCGCTTTGGAGGCAGGATGGAGGGAGCCAGGCCAACCAGAGGAGGGTTACAGAAGGTGACGAACTAACTGCAATCTGAATTTTTTCCGAATCAGCCTAATTTTGGTCTAACTGGTTAACTTAGTAGACTCCTAGGAAGAAAATATTATATTCATTTTGTTAAAGGGAAATTGAAGTTCCAGGAATGAAGGAATAATAGTGAAATGGTCTCCACACTGCACTTGGCCTTCCTGGTCTCCGTAAGTCCCAAGCCTGGCTCATGCAGTGTGTAGCTCAAGCAATAAGCCTCTTAGACAAGAATCTTTACTCTTAGTTTGACATTAAGTGTAACTGTCACTAAGCTGGAGTATTTCCACCAGCCCTGTGGGTGCAGGGAGAAAACCAGAACCCCAGTTCTCCCCTGTTCATAGCTCAGCCTCCCTGGCACAGGGTCATGGAGCATTTTATCAGGGTCATTTGTGAATAAGCTACATGATATTGATTATTTTATGGTCAGGTTTCTGGTATTGTTATCTCAAAAGAAAACTTGACTGTTCTCCATAAAGTGATGGGCTTATTTTTTCTGTCATTGACAGGTTTTTAACTTAAAATTTTGGAATCAACAAGTTTTACTTGGTGAGTAAAACATTGTCTAAACCTGGTCTGCAGCCCAAACTTCTGTTCCTAGATGGGTAATCAGCATTTCTTTTAGCCTATGCTAACTCCGCAACTTAAAGAGAACCAAAAACGGTTGCCATTTTGCATTTATCTCTTCCTAAAGGTACAAATCTTAGCCAGCTGCCAATGGGTTTGCTGGATGAGTATTGCTGCTGCTGAAATGACAGTAGTCTTCATCTTGCTGTGCAGGAAAAGGAAAAGAAGAAGATGGACTATTTCATAAAATAATTATTTACCTATGAAGGATGCTCATCACGTAGATAATTTTCTATTTGATAATGTTATGAAATGAAATACTATTTAGTAGAACTTTATGTAATTATTTTCACTACCTGTTTAGAATAAGAGTTAATTAAATTAAATTATTTTACTTCCAACTCCAATTCTGCTGATGGGAAAGTAGAAAAATTGAGAAGTGAGGCTTTGGACGCTTGAATGGTAGTTACCACCCCCTGCCAGGGGATCCTGGGAAAGCCCCCCTGCATCACAGCCCTACCATCAGAAACACAAATGACCTGAAACAGATCCTCCCTGGGCACCCGCTGAGTCTACAAAGGCGCCTTCAGCTAGAGGAAAATTTAGAGGAAAACTTACCAAGTGAAAGTTGCAAAATTGCTGTATTCCTGTGATACTTTCAAAATCTCCCTGAAAGACGGATTGCCCAACAGTTTGGGCAGAATCTCGCATTAAAGTAGAGGGCCAGGACATAGCTTCCCGGTTTATGCAACTCTTCACATCCCAGCCCCATGTATCACTCGTCAGTAACACACACACACCGCAGTGGACTGAATGTTTGTACCCCTGCCAGTGTCATATGTTGAAGCTCTAACTCCCAACCTCTCTCTCTCTCTCTCCTCTCTCTCTCTCCCTCTATCTCCCTGCCATGAAGAAGCATAGCCATCTGCAAACCAGGAAGATACCAAATCTGCAGGTATCTTGATCTTGATTGCATGGGAGAATATATTTATAAAGCAAATATTCACAATAATGAGAAGATAAGAGGATAGAAAACCACTTAAGCAAGACCCTTCTGAAATAAAAAGTTGCTTTTGGATTAGTTTGTCCTGAGATGTTTAAAACCATTAACTTTCTGTAACGAAAATTCTCTTCCTCCAAATAAGGTTACAGCTTAGAAATTTGAGTGCTCCGTTTTTGTTTTCATGAGCTTTCACCAAAAGATAACATTAGTATTTCTTAATTTTCATATATTAGTTCATTTGGAATTTTGATATTTTGTACCTTCTCCTTAATGCTCAGTGTGGTGTCACTGCCACGAAATTGGAAGCATGCACTTAGAACAGCAGGGTGAAGTGTTATCCCATAACACAGAGGCTTTTTAAATTTAGCTTTTAGCAAGTTAGATGACTAAGGATTTAAAATGGAAAAGCAGGTCAAAACAATTTCTTGTTGCTGATTTTGTCACCATGAATACCCACCTTGTATATTTTTAGCTTGTCAGAGCACACTCACGTACACAAGATAATCTTCAAAAGAAGCTCATAATCTCATGAACTACATAGAGGATTCCATAGGATTCGTTTTCCAAACATCCTTTGACTCCTTGAAGGAATTTTGTAGGAAACTGAACCACCAATCAAATCTGTATTGCTCAATTCCTAAATGTCAGCATCAGAATACCATTGACTTTCCTGTGTAACAGTCAGCACTTGTTTAACCCTTTGGTATCATGCTGTGCCCACCCTGCCCCTTTAGAAGCCCCACAGAGGCAAACTCTCAGCCACCCTTCCTGTTCTGCAAACCTGCTGTTAGAATAGGGTCTGATACTGGTCAGTTACAGCTATGGCTAAATTTAAGCCAGTTGTTTCCCTCTTCCTGGAGTATTTACATATAAAGCTTCTCTCAAACTGAGATTTAAAGCTCTGATATTTTTTGTTGCGGTTAAAAGCACACCTTAACCATTTTTCATCTTGCAAAATTAAAACTCAGTACCCATTGAACAATCCCCCCACCCTGGACACACCCAGCCCCTGGCAACAACCTTTCTAGTCTCTGTTTTTAAGAGTTTGTCTACTTTAGATACCTCATATAAGTGGAATCATGCAGTATTTGTCTTTTTGTTACTGGCTTATTTAACTTAGCATAATGTCGTCGTAATATTATTGTAGCATATGATAGGATTTCCTTCAACATTAATGAGTTAGAAATTTTAAAAAACCATTGAATTAGAGACATAATTAGAAAGCAGTAAATAGAAGTACATAGTAAGAGGTGTTGTATGGGCAACTTTATCAACCATAAAATCCATACTGTTCAGATTGGGCAAACCTTCCTTGAGATGAGAATAGTTGGAGAATTGGTGTGCCTTAAAGTTCAAAATGGATGAACTACTTATTGTTCGCTCCTAAATATCATAGAAGAGATAAAAACCAAATCTTCAGAAACACTAGTAAACCAGAAAGCTGACTTTAGCAGACCAGAATATTAAGGAATTTCTGTATGATATAAAGCAGATGGACTGGACTTTGATGTTGGCAAAACCTAACAGAGTTTGGGAATCTGCTTTCCAGGCCATTGCCTATAGCATTCACCCCAGTTAAAGTCCTAAGAACACCTCTCTAGACAATAGGTTTACTCGTAGAGAATGCCCAACGCGAGCCCAGGGGCTGGAGAGAGAGGTAGTGTAATGTCCCAGGTCACTTCTGGCTTCTCTGTGGACATACAGCCTCATTCTCTAAAGATAAGCCTCTCTGGACTTCAAAAGAAGCCCACTTATCACATCGGACAACTCACTATAGAGCCAGATCCCAGCACTTGATAAAACAGAAACAAAGCCAATAAATGGAAGAGGCAGAAGAATTATCATCAAGGGAAGCAAAATTAATGCAAGATAGTAAATGAATCCTAAAAAAATCTTTACAGAAATGTTTTCTGAGAATTCAAGAAAATTATATCCACTAAATGAGAAGTGTTTAGTATGAAACTTAAGCATGAGAACACAAAATAATTCTTGGAAGTTAAAAATCTGGTTGCTAAAATGAAAACTCATTAGAAGGACTGAATATAGGAACGGGGAGGACTAGAGACACACTTAGCATCCTGGAAGCTTAGGCTAAGGACTTTTCCAAGAACACAGCTCAAAAAGAAAGAAAAATGAAAACCATGAAAAGTTAATAAACTTGGAGCTGTATCCACATAAATATACATCCAGATATTTTACCCAAGAAAATGAGAACAGAGAGCATGGAGGGAAAAATAAAATCAAAGAAATAGTAGAAGAAATTTCCCTATGCTAAAGAAAGACAAGTGTGTTCAAATCAAAAGGGCTCACTGTGGGCTTTATGCAAATATTAACAAACAACATATTTTGGTGATTTTCATGAACTCCAAGGATAAAAAGAAAATTCTACAAACTTTTAAAAAGGGAGAGAGAGGGTGGAAGGAAAGGAACATTGCAAAGGAGTTAGAATGAATCTGGCACCAGACTTCTGATTGGCAAGTGGAGAAGTTAGAAAACCATGGAGAAATAGCCAAAATATTCTGAGGGAAAAGGATTTGGAAACTTTTCCCAGCTGAATTACCATTCAAGTATGAAGGCAAAATGAAGATAATTTTGAACACGCAAGCAATTTAGAAATTTTGCCACCCATAGACCCCTCTGAAAAATATTACTCAAAATAAAAATGTAACCCAAGAAGGGGAATGACAAGGGATACAAGAACTACAAGAATAGGAGAAATAGAACAAGTAAGCAGGAAAGCATATAATTAAGGCAAATAATTTCTTATAGTGCAGCTGTAATGTGTTTTCCAACTGTTGAGCAAAGATTCCTAATATAGGAAATGTAATTTAAAAGTAATCTGTAATGGTATTAGTAGTAGTAGTAGTAGAACAAGAAGGAGGAGGGGAGGGGGAGGAGGGAGGAGGGGGAAGAAGAGAGGGAGAAGGAGAAAGCGGGGGGAAGCAGCAGCAGCAAAGGATGGAGGTAGAGGAGTGGGGGGTGGGAAATGAGCAACATGATGTCAATGGTCTTGTCTTGTATAGTTTTGAGGGCAGGCTGGAGGGAGGGTACAGTGCTCTGGAGGGTACAGGTTAGTGGGAAGCACCCCTCCCCCAATCTGTCACTGAAGACCCCATTAAGCTCCCAATTCAGTTAGCAGAAATCACAATTTATGAAGGAACCCTGTAGGGCAAGAGCGGCTGTTGCATATCCCGGTGCAACTTGTTCCTGACCACTTGTTTGTTTCTTAAAGAATTATCATCCAGATCTGTATATGCATGAGAGTGAATGGGGCTACTAACTGGATGGATGCAAGGACTACACACATAAACCAGGACTTTCCTGGAAAATGAGGGTAAATGGTCATCTTGTCTATAAGGTAGCCATCTGTCAGTCACATTGACTACACTGGATAGAGCCCTGTCATGTTGGAGAAAACAGCTGGATCTTTGCTTGGCCACAAATCGTTGATGGGTTTTCCTCAGCATTACTGAAGAACTTACGTTCTGATGAATGTATGTAATTCCACGTAAGGAACGATTTGCAAACATCAGGTTCTGTTAGTTGTTTTTTTGTTGTTTTTTTAATTGGAGTATAGTTGATTTACAATGTTTAGTTTCAGGTGTAGGATCTGTTAGTTCTTGAATCAGGCTCCGCTAATGACTATTCTTGTCAAGAACCTCCTCCTCTGCCATCTTGTTTACTCCTGAAATGGCTAAATCTAACAAAGAAGGTGCCAAATGTGAGGTCTATTGCAGTCCTTGTTCAAAATGATCATTTCCTCACCTTAAAAAGCTGAGACAGGGGCTGTAAAATGCTTCTTTGAAGGGACTTAAAAGATAAAATTGCTATCTCAGAGGCTGAAAGCTCGGCACCCAGTGTCCACTTGGCTTGGTCACAGCTGAGGAAAGCATAAGGAAGGATGTATAGACGAAAAGACCATCCAACAGCCTTATTAAACTCAACTGTCCTTGAAGTGCAGGAAAACAAAGCAGCTAATAGCTGTAAGGGCCCCAGGTGAGCCAGACTCAGGGTTTCCCACTCACAACCCCTGTCTCTTCCTCCTGCAAATCTAAAGGACATCTTTACAGGCAAGGCTTTCCCTGACATGAGCTTCCCAGGACATGGGCCCTGAATGCAGGTTCTGCTACATCCTCTCAGACTTGAAAGTGTTTATTCTCTATCAATGTACTTCGACTTTCTTGCTTTCATCAGGGTCCTTTTCTGAAATCACCCTCTTATGTTTTTCACTCAAGGGCAGGACTTAGTATAAAATAATTAGAGCAACATGGATGTAGCTTGAGGGCATTATGCTAAGTGAAATAAGTTAGACAGAGAAAGACAAATACTGTATAATCTCACTTATATGTGGAATCTAAAATAGCTGAAGTCAAAGATATGGAGAACAGACCAGGGAATGCCGGGGCAGGGGGCAAAGTGGGGAAAGGCGGTCAAAGGGTACAAACTTCCATTTATAAGATACATAAGTCCTGGGGATGTAATGTACAGCATGGTGATTACAGTTAACAATACAGTGTTGTATATTTGAATGTTGCTAAGAGAGTGAATCTTAAAAGTTCTCATCACAAGAAAAAAATTGTAACTGTGTGAGGTGATGGATAACTAACTTTATTACGGTAATCATTTTGCAAAATATACATGTATCAAATCATTATGTTGTATACCTTAAACTAATATAATGTTATGTTTCAATTATATCTACAGTTATTATTTATAACTGTAAAAAAATAGGATCCTATCCAAAGTGGTTTAATTCCTAAAGACTTAAAAGAAAAATCCCTATGATGCAAGGTGGGCCCCAGAGTATTCCTAAATTATGTCTTTTTTTTAGACCAGTAAAAAGTGAACAAATGGCACAAATAATGCTTACTATGTGCCTGAAACTATTTTAAATGCTTTACAAATATTAATTCATTATAGTGAAGTGAAAAGGGCTTGACTCTAGAAAAGGGCTTTACTTTAGAAAAACAATAATATAAAATGTTTCTAATAATGTAAAAACCCTACTTTTAAGTCAGGAAAATGAGAGAAGGAGGGAGCGGAAGGGCAGGAAAGAGGGGAGGGAGAGCAGGGAACCAAGAAACAGAAACAGAAAGACCAGGCAAGGAGAGATAGAAAGTGGAATATTTTTCAAGAGGGGAGTTAGTTGATGAAGAAAGTTAATGATGAGAGAGAAACAGTATGAAAAGTTACTCATCAAAAACTAGCCCCCTTCTAGCATTAGTATTTTGGGAAAGTCTTTTGTAAGAGCATGACACTCATAGCAAAAAGAAAACAACATAAAGGTTTGTTTCTACTCTGGCCTGAGGAAGCTTCAGGCTCCCCTACCCTGGAGTCTGCCTTTCCCCATTGATGAGCAATGCCAAACCAATAACAATAAAAACAGATAATATGAATTGAGCATCACCCATATCACTGACACTGGTATTAACTATTCTAGCCCTTGGGTCAGGTTCTGCAATGGGCTTGCTCACCTCTATTCCCTTACTAATGTTGCTGATGCCATTGGGCTACCCATATACTTTGTGCAGTCAGAAAATAGGAGATGAAAAGTGAAAGACCACATTTCCGTGATTCCTTAAGAGTTCAGTTAGTCATACAGCTTAGGCCAACAGATATACCTGTATGAGATTTGGAAGATCAAATTCTAGGGTATGGGCTTCCCTGGTGGCGCAGTGGTTGAGAATCTGCCTGCCAGTGCAGGGGACACGGGTTCGAGCCCTGGTCTGGGAAGATCCCACATGCCGCGGAGCAACTAGGCCCGTGAGCCACAACTACTGAGCCTGCGCGTCTGGAGCCTGTGCTTCGCAACAAGAGATGCCGCGATAGTGAGAGGCCCGTGCACCGCGATGAAGAGTGGCCCCCGCTTGCCGCAACTAGAGAAAGCCCTCGCACAGAAACAAAGAACCAACACAGCCAAAAGTAAAATAAAATAAATAAAAGAAATGCATTTCCATTAAAAAAAAAAAATTCTAGGGTATGTAGAAAGGGAGAAATTGTGCTCTATTAGTTCTTCTGGAAAATGGTGCCATGGGGGTATTTCTGGGTCAGATATAGAAGAGGCTGGTCTTTTAGGCCCACTCCTAGCTTTATGAGTATTGGGAGCAAGGGGATACATTTACTTGCCCACATCATGGCAGAGGTCAGGGGTAGGAGACATTCTAGAGCCAGTAGCTGTGGTGGCAGTTTCCTATCTTCCCAGATTCCTGGTTGTGGTCGAGGCACAAGCTCACACTTAGTAAGCCAGTTCATCAGGACAATTTTAGGAGTCATTCTTAGAAGCTGAGCCTAGAGCCTGTTACTCCAGCCTCCAGTTTTAAAAGCATCTAATTCTCGACACTAAATCTCTTTCTGCTTAAACTGGCTTGAATGGATTCAGTTAACTATGCTGACCTCTCACTGGGGTACCTTGATTGACTGGGACTGGTTATCTGACTTGGTAGATTGGAAGGCAGTGACAACCCAGTTGCCATTAAAGAATAGAATACTTATTATTCACAACATGCAATGGCAAAATAGCTGCTTAAACCATCTTTAAAGCCATATGGAGCAAGTGCCTGTTGGCACTTTTGGCAGATGGGGACTACTTCCATAGCACAGTATGAGAGGCACAAGAAATACAAGACAGTACTGAGGGCTAGTTGCTTCTAATGCACTTTGGAGCTTAAAGAAAGGAAATTCAAGGCTCAGTGTTGTAAGATTGTAGATCAAGGCATGATCAGAGAACCAGGGAATTTCTCAGATTACCCTAATATAATCTCTTACCTCAAGAAAAATATATGAAAAATCTGATGCTGAGTGTCATCATGTGGTTTGGGAAATTAAGTCTTACAATTTTATGTGAAAGCAGAGCATTGACTGAGAAAGAGTGGAACCATGAAAATTAGAATGGTGACATTTGGGAGAATAAGATGGTTCTGAATCCCCCCAACTCTACTGGTCATTCTTTGACAAGAAAATCACCCTCTCATTCTCTATCTGAAATAGTTCTTGCTTGAAGTCTCCTCACGTTCCATCTATACCACCTCTCATTTCTTTCAGATGCTTAACTGCATCCCAACATGCCCCAGGAGACCAATTAGAAAATCAAATCCAGGAAGGAAATGCTTACATGGCCCCCAAATTACAAAACTTTGCTAATTAATTTACCTATTGCTACATAACATATCAACCAAAACCTTAGAGGCTTAAAGTGACAAAAGCTTTAACTAGCTCATGAGTCTGTCTTTATCAGTTTGGGCTAAGAACAGCTGGGTGATCATTCTAGTCTGGACCAGGATCAACTGTTTATGCCTGGGTTCACTCACATGTCTGAGACCTTAGCCAGAATGGCTGGGGTGGCGGTGGAATATTCATATGGTCTCTCATCCTTCAATAGCATAGCCTGGGTTTGTTCATGTGGTAGTGGAAAAAAACTTACAGAATTGAAAGGAGAAATAGATAAATCCACAAACATAATGGAAGATTTTAGCTGCTATCTCTTAGTAACTGATATAATCAGATTAACAATCAGAAAGGACATAGACAATTTGAACAAAACAATTAACAAACTTTTCCTAAAATACATATGCAGAGCTCTGAACCAACAATTGCAGAATATACTTTCCTTATAATTGTTTATGGAATAGTTATCCCAATTACTCATAGGCCTCAAAGACTTTTCAAATATCAAAATTATACAAACTATGTTCTTAACACAGTGAAATTAAGCTCAAAATTAATCACAAAACATAAGTTAAAATCTCCCAATGCTTAGAAATTAAATAAGGATCAAGAAGGTATCACAGTAGAAATTGGAAAATATTTTTAACTAAAGGTTAGGAAAGATATTACAGATCAAAACATGTGGGATGATGCTAATGCTGTGCTTATAAGAAAATGTATTGTGTTAAATGCACATACTTAAAAAGGCATAAGTACCCATAAAGAGAAGTTAAAAAATACAGCAAATTATACCTAAAGGAAGTAGATAAAAAGAAATAATAAATAACCAAAATTATTGAAATAGAAAACTGGTATACTATAGAAATAGTCAATAAATCTAAAGGTGGCTCTTTGAAGACTAATGAAAAGAATAAACTCCTCAGAAGACTGATCAAGAAAAAGGAGAAAAAATTACAAATTACAGTATCAGGGATGAAAAAGAGACTACTATTATGGATCCTACTGACATTAAACTCACAATGAGGGCTTCCCTGGTGGCGCAGTGGTTGAGAGTCCGCCTGCCGAGGCAGGGGACACGGGTTCGTGCCCTGGTCCAGGAGGATCCCGTGTGCCGCAGAGCGGCTGGGCCCGTGAGCCATGGCTTCTGGACCTGCGCGTCCAGAGCCTATGCTCTGCAACGGGAGAGGCCACAACAGTGAGAGGCCCGCATACCACACACACACACACAAAAATCACAATGAGAAGTTATATATAACTTTATGTCAATACATTTGAAAATCAAGATGAACTAGACTGAGTCCTTGAAAAATACAGTTTCCCCAAAATAACATTGAAAAAAATTATTATATTTATTGAAGATGTTGAATCTGTAATTTAAAAACATCCTAGAAGGAGAATTCCAGATCCAGCTGGATTCACCCATGAATTCTTCCAGATTTTTTAGGAAGCAACAATAATCAACCTTACATAATTTTTTTCCAGAGAAGAGAAAAAGAGAGAATTTTTACTGGGTTTTGTTTTGTTTCGTTTTATTTATTTATTTTCGCCTGTGTTGGGTCTTCGTTTCTGTGCGAGGGTTTTCTCCAGTTGCGGCGAGTGGGGGCCACTCTTCATTGCGGTGCGTGGGCCTCTCACTATCGCAGCCTTTCTTGTTGCGGAGCACAGGCTCCAGTCGCGCAGGCTCAGTAGCTGTGGCTCACGGGCCCAGTTGCTCCGCAGCATGTGGGATCTTCCCAGACCAGGGCTCGAACCTGTGTCCCCTGCACTGGCAGGCAGATTCTCAACCACTGCGCTACCAGGGAAACCCCTTTTACTGGTTTTGTTGCATGAGGACATTAATCCTGGGCATGGACATAAAAAGAAAAGAAAATTATGGACCAGTCTTTCTCAGTAGATGCAAAAACCTTAAACAAAATATTAGAAAATAAGATTCTGAAGTGTAAAGAAAAGGAAAGTGTATGTAGACTAAGTTGAGTTTGTTTCAAGAGCTTGAAATTGGTTTATCATTTCAAATGCAATCAATGTATCTCACCTACATTAATAGAATAAAGGAGAAAAAAGCATATGGTCAACTTGAAAGATGCAAGAAGGCACTTAATAAAATGCAACACTCATGGGGCTTCCCTGGTGGTGCAGTGGTTGAGAGTCCACCTGCTGATGCAGGGGACATGGGTTCATGCCCCAGTCTGGGAGGATTCCACATGCCGCGGAGCGGCTGGACCCGTAAGCCATGGCCTCTGAGCCTGCATGTCCGGAGCCTGTGCTCCGCAAAGGGAGAGGCTACAACAGTGAGAGGCCCACTTACCGCAAAATAAAATAAAATAAAATAAAATGCAACACTCTTTTACGATAAACTTTTAGCAAATTAGAACTAAAAAAGGAAATTTGTGTTCTCATAGAGTATTTATTAAAACTTACAATATATGTCAGACTTTTAATTGTTTAATAATTTTTAAGTGGGAGAATATATTTGAAATACATGTATCTGACAAAGAACTCACATCCAGACTCTATAAATAACTTCACAACTACAAGAAAAATGTTGGTAACCCAGTTTTTCTAAATGGTATTTCACAAAAGCGAATCTCCAAATGGCCAATACACTGAAAAGATGCTCAAGTTCATTAGACATCAAGAAAAACCAAATTAAATCCATGCTATGTTACCAGTAGACATCCACCAGAAAGAAGGTCTAAAGAAGAAGGAAGAAGAGGATGGGGAGTGATAGGAGGAGGGAGAGGAAGAGAAGAGAAGGGGAAGGGGGAAAGGAAGAGAAACAACAAGGAAGAGGGAATAGAAGGAGGAGGAGGAGGGGGAGAAGACAGAGAAGACTGAGAAAAGGAAGAAATGGGAGAAGAAAGGCCAATGTTAATAAGGATACACTCAGCACCTGAGGCTTTACCGATACAGCACATGGGCATGTAAATTCATACTACACCTTGCTTTGGCCAGGTGTTCGACAGCATCTTCTAAAGCTGGATATACATATACTATATAATCCAGTAATTCCACCCATAGGAATAAACCCAACAGAAAAGTGTATATCAAAAGATATGCAAGAATACACTCATTTACAGCACTCCTCATAAAAACTTCCCACTGAAAACACCACAGTGTCCATCAACAGTAGAATAAAAAGAAATCGTAGTGTATTTATACAATAGAGGAACAAAGCAACGGGAATACACAAAATACAACTACACACAAAATCACGGATTAATCTCATAAATGTAATGCTGAGCATAAGAAGACAGACACAAAAGAAAGCATAAATAGAATTCAAGAACAGGAAAAACTAATCTATGGTGATAGAAGCCGGGAGAGTGGCTACTTTGAGAGGGGTAGGTGGGAACTGCAGGAGGACTTCTGGGGTTCCGTGGAGGGGAACAGTCCTGGGTGTGTCCTGTTTTTACCAGCTGGCTGCTGGTTTCAGTTTATGAAAATTCAATAAACTCTACACTTATGATTTTGCTCATGTCTATATTTATGTTATCCACAAGTAAACTTTTAAATTAAATCTCTTCCTTGCAAAAATATGTAAAAAGTATTCATTTTCTATTTATTCACGAACTTTAATCCCTTTCTTAGCATTAGTATCTTTAGTATCATGTCTTGCTATCATTTGATGAATTTATCTTTTTGAATAAGGTGCTTACAAAATTTTATGCCTAAAATTTTCCTCAAATTTGCATTTTACGGTTTATAGGTTTGAAATGATTAATACTTTTAAATGACTTGGTTCTGTAAACTTTGTCTACCTGAGAAAATCTCTCTCTACAGACATTGAGGTACCTGGTAAGCTCCAAGCAAATGTTGCTGAATTGAAGCTATTCTTTTTTTTTTTTTTTCTTTTTACATCTTTATTGGAGTATAATTGCTTTACAGTGGTGTGTTAGTTTCTGCTTTATAACAAAGTGAATCAGTTATACATATACATATGTTCCCATATCTCTTCCCTCTTGCATCTCCCTCCCTCCCACCCTCCCTATCCCATCCCTCTAGGTGGTCGCAAAGCAACGAGCTGATCTCCCTCTGCTATGCGGCCGCTTCCCACTAGCTATCTATTTTACGTTTGGTAGTGTCTATATGTCCATGCCACTCTCTCGCTTTGTCACAGCTTACCCTTCCCCCTCCCCATATCCTCAAGCCCATTCTCTAGTAGGTCTGTGTCTTTATTCCTGTCTTACCCCAGGTTCTTCATGACATTTTTTTTCTTAAATTCCATATATATGTGTTAGGATACGGTATTTGTCTTTCTCTTTCTGACTTACTTCACTCTGTATGACAGACTCTAGGTCCATCCACCTCACTACAAATAGCTCAATTTCATTTCTTTTTATGGCTGAGTAATATTCCATTGTATATATGTGCCACATCTTCTTTATCCATTCATCTGATGATGGACACTTAGGTTGTTTCCATGTCCTGGCTATTGTAAATAGAGCTGCTGCAATGAACATTTTGGTACATGACTCTTTTTGAATTATGGTTTTCTCAGGGTATATGCCCAGTAGTGGGATTGATGGGTCATATGGTAGTTCTATTTGTAGTTTTTTAAGGAATCTCCATACTGTTCTCCATAGTGGCTGTACCAATTCACATTCCCACCAGCAGTGCAAGAGTGTTCCCTTTTCTCCACACCCTCTCCAGCATTTATTGTTTCTAGATTTTATGATGATGGCCATTCTGACTGGTGTGAGATGATACCTCATTGTAGTTTTGATTTGCATTTCTCTAATGATTAATGATGTTGGGCATTCTTTCATGTGTTTGTTGGCAGTCTGTATATCTTCTTTGGAGAAATATCTATTTAGGTCCTTTGCCCATTTTTGGATTGGGTTTTTTGTTTTTTGGTTATTGAGCTGCATGAGCTGCTTGTAAATTTTTGACATTAATCCTTTGCCAGTTGCTTCATTTGCAAATATTTTCTCCCATTCTGAGTGTTGTCTTTTGGTCTTGTTTATGGTTTCCTTTGCTGTGCAAAAGCTTTGAAGTTTCATTAGGTCCCATTTGTTTATTTTTGTTTTTATTTCCATTTCTCTAGGAGGTGGGTCAAAAAGGATCTTGCTGTGTTTTATGTCATAGAGTGTTCTGCCTATGTTTTCCTCTAACAGTTTGATAGTTTCTGGCCTTACATTTAGGTCTTTAATCCATTTTGAGCTTATTTTTGTGTATGGTGTTAGGGAGTGATCTAATCTCATACTTTTACATGTAACTGTCCAGTTTTCCCAGCACCATTTCTTTATCAGAGATAAGGTGACCATATGTGCGTGGGTTTATCTCTGGGCTTTCTATTCTGTTCCATTGATCTATCTTTCTGTTTTTGTGCCAGTACCATACTGTCTTGATTACTGTAGCTTTGTAGTATAGTCTGAAGTCAGGGAGCCTGATTCCTCCAGCTCCGTTTTTCGTTCTCAAGATTGCTTTGGCTATTCGGGGTCCTTTGTGTTTCCATACAAATTTTGAAATTTTTTGTTCTAGTTCTGTGAAAAATGCCAATGGTAGTTTGATAGGGATTGCATTGAATCTGTAGATTGCTTTGGGCAGTAGAGTCATTTTCACAATGTTGATTATTCCAGTCCAAGAACATGGTATGGTATATCTCTCCATCTATTTGTATCATCTTTCATTTCTTTCATCAGTGTCTTATAATTTTCTGTGTACATGTCTTTTGTCTCCTTAGGTAGGTTTATTCCTAGATATTTTATTCTTTTTGTTTCAATGGTAAATGGGAGTGTTTTCTTGATTTCACGATTTTTCATCATTAGTATATAGGAATGCCAGAGATTTCTGTGCATTAATTTTGTATCCTGCTACTTTACCAAATTCATTGATTAGCTCTAGTAGTTTTCTGGTAGCATCTTTAGGATTCTCTATGTATAGTATCATGTCATCTGCAAACAGTGACAGCTTTACTTCTTCTTTTCCGATTTGGATTCCTTTTATTTCCTTTTCTTCTTGATTGCTGTGGCTAAAACTTCCAAAACTATGTTGAATAAGAGTGGTGTGGGTGGGCAACCTTGTCTTGCTCCTGATCTTAGTGGAAATGCTTTCAGTTTTTCACCATTGAGGATGATGTTGGCTGTGGGTTTGTCATATATGGCCTTAATTATGTTGAGGAAATTTCCCTCTATGTCTACTTTCTGCAGGGTTTTTATCATAAATCGGTGTTGAATTTTGTCAAAAGCTTTCTCTGCATTCTATTGAGATGATCATATGGTTTTTCTCCTTCAATTTGTTAATATGGTTAATCACATTGATAGATTTGCGTATATTGAAGAATCCTTGCATTCCTGGAATAAACCCCACTTGATCATGGTGTATGATCCTTTTAATGTGCTGTTGGATTCTGTTTGCTAGTATTTTGTTGAGGATTTTTGCATCTATGTTCATCAGTGATATTGGCCTGTAGTTTTCTTTCTTTGTGACATCCTTGTCTGGTTTTGGTATCAAGGTGATGGTGGCCTCGTAGAATGAGTTTGGGAGTGTTCCTCCCTCTGCTATATTTTGGAAGAGTTTGAGAAGGATAGGTGTTAGCTCTTCTCTAAATGTTTGATAGAATTCGCCTGTGAAGCCATCTGGTCCTGGGCTTTTGTTTGTTGGAAGATTTTTAATCACAGTTTCAATTTCAGTGCTTGTGATTGGTCTGTTCATATTTTCTATTTCTTCCTGATTCAGTCTTGGCAGTTTGTGCATTTCTAAGAATTTGTCCATTTCTTCCAGATTGTCCATTTTATTGGCATAGAGTTGCTTGTAGTAATCCCTCATGATTTTTTGTATTTCTGCAGTGTCAGTTGTTACTTCTCCTTTTTCATTTCTGATTCTATTGATTTGAGTCTTCTCCCTTATTTTCTTGATGAGTCTGGCTAATGGTTTATCAATTTTGTTTATCTTCTCAAAGAACCAGCTTTTAGTTTTATTGATCTTTGCTATTGTTTCCTTCAGTTCTTTTTCATTTATTCCTGATCTGATGTTTATGATTTCTTTCCTTCTGCTAACTTTGGGGTTTTTTTATTCTTCTTTCTCTAATTGCTTTAGGTGCAAGGTTAGGTTTTTTATTCAAGATGTTTCCTGTTTCTTAAGGTAGGATTGTATTGCTATAAACTTCCCTCTTAGAATCGCTTTTGCTGCATCCCAAAGGTTTTGGGTCGTCGTGTCTCCATTGTCATGTGTTTCTAGGTATTTTTAAATTTCCTCTTTGATTTCTTCAGTGGTCACTTCATTATTAAGTAGTGTATTGTTTAGCCTCCATGTGTTTGTATTTTTTACAGATCTTTTCCTGTAATTGATATCTAGTCTCAGAGCATTGTGGTCGGAAAAATACTTGATACAATTTCAATTTTTTTTAATTTACCAAGGCTTGATTTGTGACCCAAGGTATGATCTATCCTGGAGAATGTTCCATGAGCACTTGAGAAAAATGTGTATTCTGTTGTTTTTGGATAGAATGTCCTATAAATATCAATTAAGTCCATCTTGTTTAATGTATCATTTAAAGCTTGTGTTTCCTTATTTATTTTCATTTTGGATAATCTGTCCATTGGTGAAAGTTGGGTGTTAAAGTCCCCTATTATGAATGTGTTACTGTCAATTTCCCCTTTTATGGTTGTTAGTATTTGCCTTATGTATTGAGATGCTACTATGTTGGGTGCATAAATATTTACAATTGTTATATCTTCTTCTTGGATCAATCCCTTGATCATTAGGTAGTGTCCTTCTTTGTCTCTTCTGATAGTCCTTATTTTAAAGTCTATTTTGTCTGATATGAGAATTGCTACTCCAGCTTTCTTTTGGTTTCCATTTGCATGGAATATCTTTTTCCATCCCCTTACTTTCAGTCTGTATGTGTCTCTAGGTCTGAAGTGGGTCTCTTGTAGACAGCATATATATGGGTCTTGTTTTTGTATCCATTCAGCCAATCTGTGTCTTTTGGTGGGAGCATTTAGTCCATTTACATTTAAGGTAATTATCGATATGTATGTTCCTATTCCCATTTTCTAAATTGTTTTGGGTTCGTTATTATAGGACTTTTCCTTCTCTTGTGTTTTTGTCTAGAGAAGTTCCTTTAGCATTTGTTGTAAAGCTGGTTTGGTGGTGCTGAACTCTCTCAGCTTTTGCTTGTCTATAAAGGTTTTAATTTCTCCATCAAATCTGAATGAGATCCTTGCTGGGTACAGTAATCTTGCTTGTAGGTTTTTCTCCTTCATCACTTTAGATATGTCCTGCCAGTCCCTTCTGGCTTGCAAAGTTTCTGCTGAAAGATTAGCTGTTAACCTTATGGGGATTCCCTTGTGTGTTATTTGTTGTTTTTTCCTTGCTGCTTTTAATATGTTTCCTTTGTATTTAATTTTTGACAGTTTGATTAATATGTGTCTTGGCATATTTCTCCTTGGATTTATCCTGTATGGGACTCTCTGTGCTTCCTGGACTTGATTAACTATTTCCTTTCCCATATTAGGGAAGTTTTCAACTATAATCTCTTCAAATATTTTCTCAGTCCCTTTCTTTTTCTCTTCTTCTTCTGGAACCCCTATAATTCGAATGTTGGTGTGTTTAATGTTGTCCCAGAGGTCTCTGAGACTGTCCTCAGTTATTTTAATTCTTTTTTCTTTATTCTGCTCTGCAGTAGTTATTTCCACTGTTTTATCTTCCAGGTCACTTATCCGTTCTTCTGCCTCAGTTATTTTGCTATTGATCCCATCTAGAGTATTTTTAATTTCATTTATTGTGTTGTTCATCGTTGCTTGTTTCCTCTTTAGTTCTTCTAGGTCTTTGTTAAATGTTTCTTGCATTTTGTCTATTCTGTTTCCAAGATTTTGGATCATCTTTACTATCATTATTCTGAATGCTTTTTCAGGTAGACTGCCTATTTCCTCTTCATTTGTTCAGTCTGGTGGGTTTTTATCTTGCTCTTTCATCTGCGGTGTGTTTTTCTGTCTTCTCATTTTGCTTATCTTATTGTGTTTGGGGTCTTCTTTTTGCAGGCTGTAGGTTCGTAGTTCCCGCTGTTTTTGGTGTCTCTCCCCAGTGGCTAAGGTTGGTTCAGTGGGCTGTGTAGGCTTCCTGGTGGAGGGGACTAGTGCTTGGTTTCTGGTGGATGAGGCTGGATCTTGTCTTTCTGGTGGGCAAGTCCACGTCTCGTGGTGTGTTTTGGGGTGTCTGTGGACTTATTATGATTTTAGGCAACCTCTCTGCTAATGGGTGGTGTTGTGTTCCTGTCTTGCTAGTTGTTTGGCATAGGATGTCCAGCACTGTAGCATGCTGGCCGTTGAGTGAAGCTGGGTGCTGGTGCTGAGATGGAGATGTCTGGGAGATTTTCGCCATTTGATATTATGTGGAGCTGGGAGGTCTCTTGTGGACCTGTGTCCTGATGTTGGCTCTCCCACCTCTGAGGCACAGCACTGACTCCTGGCTGCAACACCAAGAGCCTTTCAACCACACGGCTGGTGGCTGTAATGATTCAGTTTATGTCTCTGGGATCACAGGAGTCATTTGATCCTGAAGCTATTCTTGATTCAATATTTTTATATTGAAGTGTGAAAAATTTTGAAGTCCAGATATTTTCTCAGATAGTGTCTTTTTGCCTGCATTCAGGATATATTTCTTTGATAAATATTTTTACAGAAGAAAACTTACCAATTCAATTTATGATTCTTTTGAATTTTTGCTATATTTAGAGACTGAAAAGTAGTAAAAAAAAAAAATGTGAATCGTCAACTCCAGATAAATCGTCAGATCCAGATGATGTCATTGTGTACCTTATGAGAGAAATTTCTTATATTTGAATGAAGAAAGGGGTGGGAGACCTGAGTCATCGCTTGGCACAAGAAAGCTTAGGGAGGGCAAACTGGGAAGCCCCAAACAACACGCATTTAGGTTTCAAATTGCAACTTAGCCAAGGAAAACAATTACCCATCACACTGAAATAATATTGTTAATTTTGAATACTGTAGGTTTTACAGCTTTGTTTTACAGCTTTGTTGATTTTTAGCCTATAATTTGGTTTTGTTCTTGCATCTATATAGGAATGATGGGCCATATTGAGTTTATAACTAATTTTTCTTTTCTTACATAGATAAGAAAAATTAAAATAAAAACAGTTTGAGTTCTCATCAATAAACCTTCAAACATACACACACACACACACACACACACACTCACGCACACACAATCCAGTTCCAGTGTTTAACTGTGAACTCTTCCAAACATTAAAGAAGAAATAACAATACTTTTATACAAATTCTTTCAGAGGAGAAAAATGTATAAGTGTTCCCAGCTCATTTTCTGAGGCCAGTGTAACCTTGACCCCAACAACTGTGAAGAATATTCCAATAAAAGAAAATTGCAAATCAATCTCATGAACAAAGATGGAAAAATGCTCCACAAATTGAATAAAAGTAGACTTTTCACTAGAGTTTGTGACTCGCTGATATACAAAGGAGTTAGACATTTATATTAGAACAACACTATGTAGCACCTACTTGTTGTTTACATAAGTACATTTAATGAGGAAACATTTATTTGAGAAGTCAACAGCAGCATTTTCCTAGTGAGACAATCTTTTTTTTCCCTTTGATTTATTAGTCCTTTAATTGTTTTTCCCACCTTGTTTAAGAAAAAAAAATGGTTCTTTAGTTAGTATAGGATATGCAATATTAACATATTTTGTTAGTATTAATATATGGTTTTTAAAAAATATTGTTCTTAAGTGGATATGCATTTCTTCTTTTTCTTATATAATGTCAAAATAAAGACCTTTTACTAAAATTATTTGGACATTACAATATCCCAAAGAGAAAGCAGTAGGAATAATATGGTATTTATTCCCATTATATATATGGAGAAAGCGTCACAGTTAGATTAAATTGCAAAGTAAGGCAATATTTGTGTAAAGCCTTGAAATCAAGGCTAGTAATTCTTATATTTTTATATTCTATCAATGTGGTTATATTACTTACTTACAGCTATGAATTTTAACTCAGTTTTGCAGTGGCGTGAACAAAGGCTAATGGTGGTGTCCTCACTGGTGAAAAACATTGAAATAATTCTAATTTTTAACCATTTCAGTTAATATTAATTGCATTGGCTGTAAATCATCGTTTAGAAATGATTAACCAGGATCACCTTGATGAATGGAGTCATATTCTGCTAATATATTATTTTAAAAACGTGACTTCATTTTTTATCTGACAAAACACTCAGATAGACCTTGTTTCTGGAAGATGGGGGTGTGAAACAAAGAGAACACTAACTGCTGTGAATAATAAAGGAAAAAAGATGGAGTTCCTTTGGTTGCCCAGGAAAGAGGATCTGAGGAGACTGGGCTTAAAAAGGAAGAGAGATGAGAAATTGAAACTGAACGAGAGAGGAAGAGGCTTAGGAACTTTCCTGTGAGACAAAGTAGTGGCCAGGCACACCTTCTTGGAAATGGGAATGTCCCATGGACTTTCCAAAACAGGGGTGTCTTAGAGTCCATGGTAAATTGCAGCCACTGTGGTATACTGCCGCTGTTACCCTCTAAGCCTTGGATGAAATTATTCTAACTGGCCTTGTGATGGAGATACTTCAGGGAAATCTAGGACAAGAAACTGTGTCTCTTGGTAGAACAAAGAACAGCCACAGGACGTGAGCAGTAAGTGGCGGTTTCGTAAGCAAGAGCTGCTGTAATATGCAGGAAAGCACACAGATCCGGGGGAGGGCACCATAGATAGGCCCTTTAGCCATTTTAATTTTAATATGAAGAACAAAATGACTCTTTGAGATGATGACTCTTTAATTAAATATATACAAGAATAATACCAATATTTATTGAGTTCTTCATATGTACAGTTTTTCCAAGCTCTTTCAACGTATTAACATCTTTAAGTTTCACAACAACCATATAATTAAGTAAACTCATTATTTCCACTTTACAGATGAAGTTGAGATAACTTGTTGAAGATCACACGACACTTACATGGTAGAGCTGGGATTTGAACCCAGGGAGCTGGTGTACCAGAGCATCTGTTCTTACCTGCCAAATTATACTGTCTCTTAAAAATAAAAATTAAAAATACATATACATTTGTTTCTCTTTTAAGGATTCAGTCATGCATTAGTGCAATCAGATAAACAAAAAGAAAAAAAAACTGAAACAAACAAACAAAAATCCACCTTTCTATTGACTTCACAGGCCCAAAGTTATAGCTCAGCCAATATTGCCTCAGACCAGAACCATTTTCTCTTTCACACAGACCGCCTTCCAGGCTAGTCTTCCTTCCTCCAGGCCTAGCTCCCTCAACTCTTTCTCTAAGTGCATTAGTTTATACAGTGATTAATTTTTTTTTTTCCTGCGGTACGCGGGCCTCTCACTGTTGTGGCCTCTCCCGTTGCGGAGCACAGGCTCCGGACGCGCAGGCTCAGCGGCCATGGCTCACGGGCCCGGGCGCTCCGCGGCATGTGGGATCCTCCCGGACCGGGGCACGAACCCATGTCCCCTGCATCGGCAGGTGGACTCTCAACCACTGCCACCAGGGAAGCCCTACAGTGATTAATTTAAAACACAAATTACGTGGGTTACGTGTCTGGCCTGGGTAGAAACTACCTATCTCAGTCAAGACTTCAGTAATCAGAGTATCCTCAACCAAGTCATCATCATGCCTTCCAGAATGGCTCCTTTTTGAAGCTCATTTCTGGTCACTTGGTGCCACTCTCTGCTCTCCTTCCTCCAACAGCTGGACTGTTGACACAGGTGGAGAGAACCATACTACTCTGCCAATCTGTGTTCTCCACACTCTGCTGAGTCCTCAGTTCTGCCCTTCAATCTTTGTGCTCCCTTTGTTTACTGTCTTCTCTATATTCAGTTACCACTGTAAACCTTGACCATCCTCAAGTCCCTAACACATGCCAGTCTTCTCATTATTATCCGATGGCGTTGCTTCTCACTGGAGCAAGCAGCTTTAAGCTGCTGCAACTTCCGCATGGTCTTCTCCGTAGCCCTTCCGCTGCTCCTATATTCTGTTGATATGTTTCCTGTGGTAACAGCACTTCCTACCCTGTCACTCAAGCCTGCAGAAAGGGAGTCATCCTTCACCCCTCACCAAACCTCAATCAATTACCAGCCCTTTCCCAACACCTACCAAATCCTTTCCAGATTTGTTATTGCCTCATCATTCCTTCTGACACTGACCTACGATGTCCTTATCACCTTTTAGAAAGTAATTGCCATTGTTTTCTTTTGGTTTCCCTGCATCTGTTTTTTTTCCCCCTTGAAATGTATCACTCACATGTACAGCCTTTTTGATCAAGTTCAAATCCAATTTCCACCACACCGTGCTCCCTTGAGTTCCCTGTGTTCTGATGTGTAGGATAAAATGTAAGCTAAGTTCCCTTTTTGGTTGTCCTTCCATATTTTATGAGTGATGCTTTCATCAGGTTTATGTATTTTAAAGCCACTTGTGTTTTTCAGCTCTATGGCATCAGGACAAGATAGAGAGTCTTGGCATCTTGAAACTTTTTTTGCCAGCCCTGAATGGCTGGATTATCTTTATGTCTCTCAGCCCTCTGCTTCAGAATGAGAGAGGAAAAGGCAGCAGGGA